>NC_083315.2:99667638-99885989 GCF_963455315.2 Globicephala melas
TGTCTTAGGAGCTGAAGGCTTTTCCTTCTACCTGCTGCTATAAAAACCATGCAGTGAGACACTTTCCCCCAAAGACTTTTTTTTCCCACCTAAGCAGATTTGAGTAGGTAGAGCCCTTCACTCCATGCCCTCTGACATGGTTTCCACCTGGCCTGCCCCACCTCCACCTCTCATCCCATTACTGATGAGTTATCTTGGGACCTGTCATCATGATGTCAGAAAATCAACAGTGATCATTCCCTTGGTGCTCTTATTGGCTCAGAACACCGAAGTCCAGAACTCCCAGGCCAGATGTGCTGAGAAAGGCAGCTGGCAAGCCATGCTCCTTGCAGACTGGACACAGCTGTCTGGAAAGAGTGCTGACTCATTGCTTGGCTAGGCTTCTCATCTTTCCTGTAGGTAATCACTATTGTGGCCCTGATGCAAAATAAACTTTTTGGAGTGGTGATATGCACCCAGTTTTCCATTTCCCAGCTGGGCATTTTATGGGAATTGTCATGCCAGGATGTTGGCAGCTTTGGTGCAAGACAAGCAAGGCCGGGAGCCAGGGTGGAGAAAGTCAAGTAAAGCAAGTCAAGTAAAGCATCCAGAGGCAAAACTCACCCTTGGGTATCTCTCCTTAAAAGGCCACTAACCCCATCGTGAGAGCCCCACCCCCTTGTGACCTCATCTAACCCTACTTACCTCCCCAAAGCCCCATCTCCTAATACCACCACGTTGGGAGTCAGGGCTTCAACGTGAATTTGACATCATTGCCAATAGCAGACACTATCTCATACTTCTCAGGTGTGTCTCTGCCGTTGTTCCCATCAGTGAGTTTACTGACCCATTCGTTTTCACCTAGTTTGCCAGGAATGGTGGATTTATGTTGATTGAGTCCTTGCCTTCCTAGTCTCTCTTGGATTCATCAATAAGCATCGGCAAATGGCTGACCAGGAGAGTCCTAGTTCATCACCTTCTGTCTTAAGAATACATCTCTAGGGGCTTCCCTGGTGGCGCAGTGGTTGAGAATCTGCCTGCCAATGCAGGGGACACGGGTTTGAGCCCTGGTCTGGGAACGATCCCACATGCCACGGAGCAACTAGGCCCGTGAGCCACAACTACTGAGCCTGTGTGTCTGGAGCCTGTGCTCCGCAACAAGAGAGGCCGTGACAGTGAGAGGCCCGCGCACCGCGATGAAGAGTGGCCTCCACTCGCCGCAACTAGAGAAAGCCCTCGCACAGAAACGAAGACCCAACACAGCCAAAATAAATAAATAAATAGCATTCCCTTTAAAAAAAAAAAAAAGAATACATCTCTATTTTAGAGTCCTTACTTGTTTTTGCCTTCTTTTTCTATCATCTCTATGTAAATACCAGAGAAGATCCAGATCATGTGAGGTATTTATTCCTAGTTCACCTACCAGATGAGAGACTTTCAACAAGTTAAATTTAACTTCTTTGAACTTTATTTCTGTGTCTGTAAAATGGACTGAGTAATACCTATTTCCTAAGCTTGCCACAAGGTCTAACCAAAATAATGAGGCAAAGGGTCTGGTATAGTAAATTATCGACCTATTTTGAGGAAAAATAATAGTGTTGGGGATACACCCCTGAGTGGAATCTCAACATATATTTCTGGGCAACTGTCAGATATTGATTCAACAGCTGCTCTGTGTTTTTGTTTTGTTGTTCTGTCCAGGATAAGTTTCCAAGAGGTGACTTGCTTTTTATATTCTGATGTGTTTTAAATTGCATGTAATCTTAGGAAAAGGCATCGTAATGCTTAGTTCTGCTGCAGACCCACAACAATGAAATTGGATTCCCCTGAATAGGTTCAAGATGCTTAAACTGAGGGCTGTCTGAAGTGGCCAACGTGGATAAGAAAAGGCAGTACACGATCTAATTTGTCTCTCAGTCGTCGTGGCTACGTGAAGATGCAGTTGGTCCCCGGGGTTTGCGTGGAGAGGGGGAGAGGGAACTGTGCTCTGCAGGGTGGTGCAACCAGCCCCATCCCCACTACCTCCCGTGTGCTGTGGACGCTACGTCATCTCAGAGCACAACACTTCCTGAAGGGCCCTAATGGCTTAATTTATAAGTGGCTTACATGGTATGTGGGGCTGAAAACATAGCGTTTCCTTTAAAAATAGCTAAGAGAAGAGATCTGACCTTGCAACCTTTAAAATACAATACACATCTCAAGGGGATTGGGCAAACAGATATTCCATGGCAAGGGATTTGGTCCCTAAATGGTATCTATTTCTTTTTTTCTTTCTTTTTTTTTTTTTTTTGCGGTACGCGGGCCTCTCACTGCTATGGCCTCTTCCGTTGCGGAGCACAGGCTCCGGATGCGCAGGCTCAGCGGCCATGGCTCACGGGCCCAGCCGCTCCGCGGCATGTGGGATCCTCCCGGACCGGGGCATGAACCCGTCTCCCCTAGCATCGGCAGGCAGACTCTCAACCACTGCGCCACCAGGGAAGCCCTAAATGGTATCTGTTTCTGACTCCCAACAGAAAGTGTCTTAAGGCTTTCCCCCAACAAATGCCAATATTTATGATATTTTGTAAAAGTGCAAGACAGATGAAATGGAAGTTAAAACCATTTTTAAATATGTTGCAGTAGAAATAGAGAATAAGAAAATGGATAATTGAAATTTATAGATGATTAAAGAAAATAAATGTAATTTTCTGTGATGGTTTAAACCACCTTCCTCATAATGCCTTGAATCAGGGATTCTGTCAGAAAACAAAATTGGCTGGTTTCATTTGGTATCTTTTTATTGTCTCTGTCAAATCTCCAGTGGAGCAGCTAATCAGTAGTGAAAGGTTGAAAAGATAGGTAACTAGAGGGAGGAAGATGAGTAACAAAAAAAAAAATTTTTTTTAAAAGAACGAAGGTTAATTTCGGACCCTGGATCCTCAGCATCTGAATAACTGAGTGTTAACTGTGGCTGCCTCCCCAGCTGACTGATATGTGACTAGTTCTAAGCTCATCCCTCGTTTAGTTAGTGGCTAAATATCTCACACACACACACACACACACACACACGGCCAAATCCCGTCCTTTGTCAGTCATCCTCAGGGCCATCTCTACCTTCTTTGCTTTGAGCAGCCCTGACAGAGGGCAGTGAAAGATATCCACAGTCAGTGGCATCTAGAAAGATTTCTTAACACGCCGGATCCCACATGCTTCTTTGGGACGGTTTGAAGTTGTATCTGGTGGCCTGGAAGGAATCTCACTGGGGTTTAAAAAGAACCAAAAGCAAATCTGTGCTCTGAATGTTAGTGAAATGGTAATGTTATAATTGAGAGCAGGTGAAGTATATTGCACTAAACATCCAATGAGCAGAAATGTAATTGCGGTAGCGTGTGTTTGGGGCATTCGGGGTGTCTCCCAGAGCCTGCCAGGCCTTGGCTCTCTGTGGGCTTTCTCCAGCCTAAATCAGAGCTTCAACTTGATGCCCCTTGTTTCTGAACCAAAGAAAGTGGTGTTATTTATTTTTAAAAGCTATCTTGAATTCTTGTTACAACCATTACGTTATTAAAAGCATAGCTATCTTTTTATATTTGAGTAAGATATTTTATTAAATATGTGAAAAGCAAATAGTGTCTAGTGGAAAGGATCCAGCCTTTGGAGTCAGAGTTGGATTTGAATACTGGGTTTTTTATTTATTGGCTCTATGAATACATATAAGTTGCAAAATTTCTCTAAGTCTCTGTTTTCTTATCTGTAAAACAGGGATAATAATACCTGCTTTAAGGGGCTGACCTGTTTTTAAGTGAGATAATGTATAGACTGAATGTTTTTCTTCCCCCAAAATTCATAGGTTGAAACCTAACCCCTGAGGTGATAGCATTAGGAGATGGGGCCTTTGGGAAGTGATTAGGTCATGAAGGTGGGGCCATCATGAATGGGGTTCGTGCTCTTATAAAGGAGATCCCAGATCACTTCCTTGCCCCTTCCACCATGTGAGGTTCTGTCTCAGAATCAGGAACTGAGCTCTCACCAGATGCTGAATCTGCTAGCGTCTTGATCTTGGACTTCCAGCCTCCAGAACTGTGAGAAGTAAATTTCTGTTGTCTATGAGCCACCCAGTTGGTGGTATTCTGTTACAGTAGCCCAAATGGACTAAGACAGTAAACGAACCATTTAGAACACTGCTTGACCCGTGATAAGTACTCAAGAAAGGGCAATTACTGTTATTGCTGTTGTTGTTATTATTAAGTCCTCCCTGGTCTGGGGATGGAAGAGAGGTTGATTCTTTTTTTTTTTTTTTTTGAGAGGTTGATTCTTTAGCTGGCAAAACAGTGAGTCTGACCATCTGGACTCAGAGATGGAGAGTACATGAGGAAGGAAGTTGTCATAGTCTTCAAAGAACCTTAAAACTCCTAAAAGGAGGGAAATCCAGCTCCATTAAATTCAGGAGGGAATGAAAGGAGAAGGGCAGAGTTCTGAATGAAGCCAGATAGGGAAGTTTCAAGGCTTTGGACTTGAACATGGGAGTCACCTTATGAACCACTCTTTAAATCCACTGCAGTGGGATCGGCAGTGACGGAGAACTGTGCCCACAGCTGAGGGTGAGAGAGGAAGCCCAGATGCGAGGCAAGCATTTTTTATTGAAATAAAATCTTCATCCAGTAAAATGCACAGAGCTTTTGGGTACCCTTTGATGAGTTTTGACAATTGCATCCACCTGTGTAACCACCATTCTGATTAGGATATAGAACGTTTCTATCAACACAGAAGGTTCATTTTTGCCATTTTTCAGGGAACTTCCCTCTCCTCACTCCAGAAAAGCACTTTCTAATCTCTAGTACTGTAGTTTTACCTGATCTGATGTTTCATATGAATGGAATCATACCATGTGTACTTTTTTGTGTCTGGCTCCTTTGGCTCAACCTAATGTTTTTAAGATCCCCTGTGATGTTGGATATATCAGTAGTTTGTTGTTTTTCATTGCCTAGTAATATGCATTTGTATGACTATCCCACGATTTGCTCATTCTCTTTTGATGGACATTTGGGTTTCCCATTTGGGGGCCATCGTGAATAAGGCTACGGCAGACATTCATGAATAAGTCTTCTGTGAGTACGTGTTTCATTTCTCACGGGATAACCCTTCAAAGTTGTCCCAAATTGAAACAAAGGGGCAGATCTTTTTTGTCCCCAGTCATTGGACAAAAGCTGTCTCTGGGGATAGAATGTTACTCTGGGTGAGGTAGATCCCTTTTGCAGAAGGAAACATCTGGGGAGAGACTCAGCTGCTAACCACAAAAGCCAAAACACTTGCAGCTGGGGGAATGAGGGTCTTGGTCTGATGGGGAGAACCTGGGTAGCTCACCACAGCATCTGCTACACCAATCTGAGAAATTTTCTCCAACTGCAATGTCATGCTTTCTCTTACGTTTTCCTCTAGAACTTCTATGGTTCTTTTACATTTATGTCTGTGATTCATCTCAAATTTATTTTTATGCATGGAGCGAGTTAGGAATTGAAGTTCGTTTTTTTACATACAGATATCCAGTTCTTCCAGCACCATTTGTTGAAAAGACTTCCCTTTCCCTATTGAATTTCTTGGTGTCTTTGTTGAAAATCAATTGACCACATATGTGTGGGTCTATTTTTGGGCTCTCTATTCTGTTTCATTGATCTATTTATCCTTCCATGAGGCAGTGTTTTGAAAGTACTCTGGCAGAAACGGCGTAACCCTTTTTGATCAGGAAGGTAATTTAGTAGCTTAGGGAAGCAAGGAAAACAGTATGGTTCGTGCAGACTCACTTAGACAGATGTAGACAATAATGGCCCCAATAATTAAAGCGTGAAGTAAATTGCATGGAATGTGCTCAGAATTGGCAAGGCTATGCCATAGTTACAAACCAATTTTAAAATCTTAATGGCTTACTCTTACAGAAGTTTCTCTCTTCCTCACATCACTACTTGGTGTGAGCTGAGTGGCTCTCCTGGGTAGCTCTTCTCCAAGTAATGACTGGGACACCCTGGCTGCCTCCATCTTATAACTACGCTATCTGGAACTTATGCCTTCCAAGGCTTCATGGACAGGGAAGAGTGAGCTGAAGGTCCTCACGGGACATTTTTAAGTGTCTGCCCTAGGTGTGCTCACATCATGTCTACTCACCTCTGACTGTCCAGTACCCAGTCCCATCATGCAACCTAACTGTAGGGAAAGCTGGGAAATGTAGTCTTTAGTAAACATGAGCATTGTCTCGGCCACAGGTGAGCCTGTGCAGTGAGGATGCAGGACTTCCCTTGTGGAAGGCTTTGTAGCAGAGTTCTTAAATGCCTGAGCTCTAGAGCTATTATAGATTCCTCCAGGTTCAGTCCTGTCTCTTTCCCTTACTATGTGGGTGATTTTGAGCATGTCACATGCATTTCCTGATACCCCAGATCCTTTATCTGTAAAAAGTGATGGATAATAATACTTAAGGGGTTGTGGTGACAATTTAAAGAATTAATATACATATAGCACTTAGCATAGGCTTGGCATAGAATAAGTATTTAATAAATTGTAGTTATTATTATGTACCTTCGTAGAGGCCTGTAGGCATTACTTGAAAGGGTTCAGATCCAGAGGAGCCAGTCAGCCTAGCTTCCTCCCTCTTTATTCACTGCTTTGTTCCACAAATCCTGGGAGCTCTTATTCTTTTTTTTTGATTCTTTTCCATTACATGTTATTACAAAATATTGAATATAGTTCCCTATGCTATACAATAAATCCTTGTCATTTGTCTGTTTTGTATATGGTAAGCCTCACACTGCTTCAAACTTACAGGTGGTGTTTCCTGGGAGAAATGTTGTCAAGGGGTCAGAGGCCATACATAGCAGAATTTTAAAAGAACTTTTAGTCCCAAGCATCTTGGACTGTAAGTATTTTGAGGCTGTCTCTTCATCTTTGACAGAGGCTGATGTGGTTGGTGATACAGCTGGTTTGCAGTGACAGCCAATGAAACCCAAGTTGTTTAAACGAGAAGCAGGTGAGGAGAGGGGGCTTAGTGTTTCCTAATGGAGTAAACTTAGCTGTACTCAGGGTATTTGGCTTGTCAGAAGTTAGTTTTAGGACAGAAAGTAGATTGAAAATATGTTTTAATACTACGCTTAATGCGAGTGAAAATCGTGTCTGTGTTACTACAGAGGTTCCCTTTTCTTCCTTCTAAATGACTGTGGATAAACTACTTCACCCTTCTGGATGTCAATCTCTCCACATCAAGCTTTCCACATATGGAAAAAAATGGAGATGGTAAAAGACAACAGATTCTGATAATCTTTTGGTCAGGAAAGAAAAGAGTGCAAGCAGTCTGGCTACTGCTGGGCAACAACATGAAACTGGAGAAATGTTTGTCCGAGATGTTGCGAAACACTATGGTTTTCAAGAGTCTGAAAGGTTGCTGATGTAATATTCTGAAATAAAGATGGAAATGACACTTGGTTATCGATGACTAGCCATGTGGCTCTTCCTTATTATAGTCTAAAAAGAATGGAATTGAAGGGTTGTGCTGGTGGGGGCAGTGCTGGGGCAGATTGGACACTGAGGTCTGGTTTGACTTTTTTTTTTTTAAAGAAGCTTTTTGTCATTATTCTGTTAGCAAAGTCCACTTGACTTTGACTTGGACTGTCCTGCCACCTAGATTTCATCATTCTTCAGTTTGCTTGTTTGTTTTTCACCTAATTGGAAGCAAACAATGGAACTGATAAGTCAAGGAGAACAGAGCTGAGATTAAGCCATTGACTTCTGCTCCAGGTTCTAAACTGGTCACTTCTCTCCCTGCCAACCTTATATAAAGGGGCTCCCGGCGCCCCAGGGTCAGCAGAGGGACTGACCAGAGTCTGCTCTTGGAGGAAGGAGGTAGGACTCAGCATGGGAGAACTTAAGCAAGTGCCTATTACTTGCCCCAGGGAAATCCTTCCAACATTCTATTTTAAGGCATTTTCTGGCAGGGAACATTTATCTTTTTTTTTTTACATCTTTATTGGAGTATAATTGCTTTACAATGGTGTGTTAGTTTCTGCTTTATAACAAAGTGAATCAGTTATACATATACATATGTCCCCATATCTCTTCCCTCTTGCGTCTCCCTCCCTCCCACCCTCCCTATCCCACCCCTCTAGGTGGTCACAAAGCACCGAGCTGATCTCCCTGTGCTGTGCAGCTGCTTCCCACTAGCTATCTATTTTACATTTGGTAGTGTATATATGTCCATGCCACTCTCTCACTTCGTGCCAGCTTACCCTTCCCCCTCCCTGTGTTCTCAAGTCCATTCTCTAGTAGGTCTGCCTCTTTATTCCCATCTTGCCCCTAGGTTCTTCTTGACCTTTTTTTTTTTTTTAGATTCCATATCTATGTGTTAGCATACGGTATTTGTTTTTCTCCTTCTGACTTACTTCACTCTGTATGACAGACTCTAGGTCCATCCACCTCACTACAAAAACTCAAATTTGTTTCTTTTTGTGGCTGAGTAATATTCCATTGTATATATGTGCCGAATCATCTTTATCGATTCATCTGTCAATGGACACTTAGGTTGCTTCCATGTCCTGGCTATTGTAAATAGAGCTGCAATGAACATTGTGGTACATCACTTTTTTTTTTTTTTTTCGGTACGCGGGCCTCTCACTGTTGTGGCCTCTCCTGTTGTGGAGCACAGGCTCCGGACACGCAGGCTCAGCGGCCATGGCTCACAGGCCTAGCCACTCCGCAGCATATGGGATCTTCCCGGACCGGGGCACGAACCCGTGTCCCCTGAATCGGCAGGGGGACGCACAACCACTGTGCCACCAGGGAAGCCCTACATGATTCTTTTTGAATTATGGTTTTCTCAGGGTATATGACCAGTAGTGGGATTACAGGGTGGTATGGTAAGTCTATTTTTAGTTTTTTAAGGAACCTCCATACTGTTCTCCATACTGGCTGTATCAATTTACATTCCCACCAACAGTGCAAGATGCTTTCCTTTTCAACACACCCTCTCCAGCATCTATTGTTTGTAGATTTTTTGATGATGCCCATTCTGACCGGTGTGACATGATATCGCATTGTAGTGTTTTTTTTTTTTTTTTGCGGTACGCGGGCCTCTCACTGTTGTGGCCTTTCCTGTTGCGGAGCAAAGGCTCCGGACGCGCAGGCTCAGCGGCCATGGCTCATGGGCCTAACTGCTCCGCGGCATGTGGGATCTTCCTGGACCAGGGCACAAACCCATGTCCCCTGCATCGGCAGGCGGACTCTGAACCAGTGTGCCACCAGGGAAGCCCATCACATTGTAGTTTTGATTTGCATTTCTCTAATGATTAATGATGTTGAGCATCCTTTCATGTGTTTGTTGGCAGTCTGTATATCTTCTTTGGAGAAATGTCTATTTAGGTCTTCTGCCCATTTTGGGATTGGGTTGTTTGTTTTTTTGATATTGAGCTGCATCAGCTGCTTATAAATTTTGGAGATTAATGCTTTGTCAGTTGCTTCATTTGCAAATATTTTCTCCCATTCTGAGGTTTGTCTTTTGGTCTTGTTTATGGTTTCCTTTGCTGTGCAAAAGCTTTTAAGTTTCATTAGGTCCCATTTGTTTATTTTTGTTTTTATTTCCATTACTCTAGGAGGTGGATCAAAAAAGATCTTGCTGTGATTTACGTCAAAGAGTGTTCTTCCTATGTTTTCCTCTAAGAGTTTTATAGTGTCTGATCTTATATTTAGGTCTCTAATCCATTTTGAGTTTATTTTTGTGTATGGTGTTAGGGAGTGTTCTAATTTCATTCTTTTACATGTAGCTGTCCAGTTTTCCCAGCACCACTTATTGAAGAGGCTGTCTTCTCTCCTTTGTATATTCTTGCCTCCTTGATCAAAGATAAGGTGACCATATGTGTGTGGGATTACCTCTGGCCTTTCTATCCTGTTCCTTTGATCTATATTTCTGTTTTTGTGCCAGTACCATACTGTCTTGATTACTGTAACTTTACAGTATAGTCTGAAGCAGGGAGCCTGATTCCTCCAGCTCCGTTTTTATTATTTTATTTTATTTTTTTATTTATTTTTGCTGTGTTGGGTCTTCGTTTCTGTGTGAGGGCTTTCTCTAGTTGTGGCAAGCAGGGGCCACTCTTCATCACGGTGCACGGGCCTCTCACTATTGCAGCCTCTCTTGTTATGGAGCACAGGCTCCAGGCGCACAGGCTCAGTAGTTGTGGCTCAGGAGCCTAGTTGCTCGGTGGCCTGTGGGATCCTGCCAAACCAGGCCTCGAACCTGTGTCCCCTGCATTAGCAGGCAGATTCTCAACCACTGCGCCACCAGGGAAACCCTGTTGGAAGATTTTTAATCACAGTTTCAATGTCAGTTTTTGTGATTGGTCTGTTCATATTTTCTGTTTCTTCCTGGTTCAGTCGTACAAGGTTGTGCTTTTCTAAGAATTTTTCCATTTCTTCCAGGTTGTCCAATTTATTGGCATAGAGTTGCTTGTAGTAATCTCTCATGATCCTTTGTATTTCTGCAGTGTCAGTTATTATTTCTCCTTTTCATTTCTAATGCTATTGATTTGAGTCTTCTCCGTTTTTCTCTTGATGAGTCTGGCTAATGGTTTATCAGTTTTGTTTATCTTCTCAAAGAACCAGCTTTTACTTTTACTGATGTTTGCTATCATTTCTTTTTCATTTATTTCTGATCTGAGCTTTATGATTTCTTTGCTTCTGCGACCTTTGGGGTTTTTTTATTCTTCTTTCTCTAATTGCCTTAGATGTAAGTTAGGGTTGTTTATTTCAGATGTTTCTTGTTTCTTAAGGTAGGATTGTATTGCTATAAACTTCCCTCTTAGAACTGTTTTTGCTGCATCCCATAGGTTTTGGGTTGTCATGTTTTCATTGTCATTTGTTTCTAGGTATTTTTTGATTTCCTCTTTGATTTCTTCAATGATCTCTTGGTTATTAAGTAGCACATTGTTTTGCCTCCATGTGTTTGTATTTTTTACAGATTTTTTCCTCTAATTGATATTTAGTCTCACAGCGTTGTGGTCAGAAAATATACTTCATACGATTTCAATTTTCTGAAATTTACCAAGGCTTGATTTGTGACCCAAGATATGATCTATCCTGGAGAATGTTCCATGAGCACTTGAGAAGAAAGTTTATTCTGTTGGTTTTGTATGGAATGTCCTATAAATATCAATTATGTCCATCTTGTTTAATGTATCATTTAAAGCTTGTGTTTCCTTATTTATTTTTATTTTGGATGATCTGTCCATTGGTGAATGTGGGGTGTTATCATCCCCTACTATGATTGTGTTACTGTTGATTTCCCCTTTTATGGCTGTTAGAAGTTCCCTTATGTATTGAGGTGCTCCTATGTTGGGTGCATAAATGTTTACAGTTATATCTTCTTGGATTGATCCCTTGAACATTATGTAGTGTCCTTCTTTGTCTCTTGGAATACTCTTTGTTTTACAGTCTATTTTGTCTGATATGAGAATTGCTACTCCAGCTTTCTTCTGGTTTCCATTTGCATGGAATACCTTTTTCCATCCTCTCACTTTTAGTCTGTGTGTGTCCCTAGGTCTGAAATGGGTCTCTTGTAGACAGCGTATACACAGGTCTTGTTTTTGTATCCATTCAGCCAGTCTGTGTCTTTTGGTTGGAACATTTAATCCATTTACGTTTAAGGTAATTATTGATATGTATGTTCCTATTACCATTTTCTGACTTGTTTTGGGTTTGTTCCTGTAGGTCTTTTCCTTCTCTTGTGTTTCCTGCCTGGAGAAGTTCCTTTAGCATTTGTTTTAGAGCTGGTTTGAATGAGACCCTTTCTGGGTAGAGTAATCTTGCTTGTAGGTTTTTCCCTTTCATCACTTTAAATATGTCCTGCCACACCCTTCTGGTCTGCAGAGTTTCTGTTGAAGATCAGCTGTTAACTTAGTGGGGATTCCCTTGTATGTTATTTGTTGCTTTTCCCTTGCTCTTTTAGTATTTTTTATTTGTATTTAATTTTTGATAGTTTGATTAGTATGTGTCTTGGTGTGTTTCTCCTTGGATTTATCCTGTATGGGACTCTGTGTGCTTCCTAGACTTGATTGACTATTTCCTTTCCCATATTAGGGAAGTTTTCAACTATGGTCTTTTCAAATATCTTCTCACTCCCTGTCTTTTTCTCTTTGTATTCTGGGACTCCTGTAATTCAAATGTTGGTGTGCTTAATGTTGTCCCAGAAGTCTGTGAGACTTCCTCAATTCTCTTCATTCTTTTTTCTTTTTTTCTGCTCTGAGGTAGTTATTTCCACTATTTTATCTTCCAGGTCACTTATCCGTTCCTCTTCCTCAGTTATTCTGCTATTGATTAATTTTAAATCTCGTTTATTGTGTTGCTCATCATTGTTTGTTTGCTGTTTAGTTCTTCTGAGTCCTTGTTAAACCTTTCTTGTATTTTCTCCATTGTATCCCCAAGATTTTGGATCCTCTTTACTGTCATTACTCAGAATTCTTTTTCAGTTTGACTGCCTATTTCCTCTTCATTTGTTTGGTCTGGTGGGTTTTTACCTTGCTCCTTCGTCTGCTATGTATTTCTCTATGTTCTCATTTTGCTTAACTTACTGTGTTTGGGGTCTCCTTTTCGCAGGCTGCAGGTTCGTAGTTCCTGTTGTTTTTGGTGTTTGCCCCCAGTGTGTAAGGTTAGTTCAGTGGGTTGTGTAGGCTTCCTAGTGGAGGGGACTGGTGCCTGTGTTTTGGTGGATGGGCTGGATCTTGTCTTTCTGATGGGCAGGACCACATCCGGTGGTGTGTTTTGGGGTGTCCGTTCGCTTATTATGGTTTTAGACAGCCTCTCTGCTAATTGGTGGGGCTGTGTTCCTGTCTTGCTAGTTGTTTAGCATGGGGTGTCCCACACTGGAGCTTGCTGGTCATTGAGTGGAACTGGGTCTTAGCGTTGAGATGGAGATCTCTGAGAGAGCTGTTGCCGACTGATATTCCATGGGGCCAGGAGGTCTCTGGTCGTCCAGTGTCTTGAGCTCAGCTCTCCCACCTCAAAAGCTCAGGCCTGACAGCTGTCCAGAGCAGCAAGATCCGTCAGTCACATGGTCAGAAGAAAAGGGAGAAAATAAAGAAGGAAAAAAAATTATTAAATTAAAAATATTATTAAAATATAAAAGTAATATAAAAAGAGAGCAACCAAACCAATAAACAAATCCAGCAATAATAACAAGTGCTAAAAACTATAGTAAGATGAACATAAAAATCAGAAACTAGTCAGTTGCATACAGCAAACCACAATCTACAGTTTCTCCCGAAGTCTACCACCTCATTTTTGGCATGGTTCGTTATCTATTCAGGTATTCCACAGATGCAGGGTACGTCAAGTTAGCTGTGGAGCTTTAATCCCCTGCACCTGAGGCTGCTGGGAGAAATTTCCCTTCCTCTTCTTTGTTCGCACAGCTCCTGCGGTTCAGCTTTGGGTTTGGCCCCGCCTCTGCATGTAGGTCGCCCTCTGGTTTCTGTTTTTCTCCCTGACAGGAGGGGGTTAAAGGAGAGGCTGATTAGGGGGATCTGGTTCACTCAGGCTGGAGGGAGGGATGGGTACTTAACGCGGGGCGAGCCTGTGGCGACAGTGGCCAGCATGACGCTGCACCTGCCTGAGGCACACTGTGTGTTCTCCCGGGGAAGTTGTCCCTGGATCATGGGACCCTGGCAGTGGTGGGCTGCACAGGTTCCCAGGAGGGGAGGTGTGGATAGTGACCTGTGCTTGCACACAGGCTTCTCCGTGGCTGCAGCAACAGTCTTAGCAGTTCACACCCGTCCCTGGTGTCCCGCTGATAGCTCCAGCTTGCGCCCATCTCTGGAGCTCGTTTAGGCGGTGCTCTGAATCCCCTCTCCTCACGCACCCCGAAACAATGGTCTCTTGCCTCTTAGGCAGGTCCAGACATTTTCCTGGACTCTCTCCCGGCTTGCTGTGGTGCACTAGCCCCTTCAGGCTGTGTTCACGCAGCCAACCCCAGTCCGCTCCTTGGGGTCTGACCTCCGAAGCCCGACCTCAGCTCCCAGCCCCCACCCACCCTGGCGGCTGAGCAGACAAGCTTCTCAGTCTGGTGAGTGCTGGTCGGCACCAATCCTCTGTGCGGAAATCTCTCTGCTTTGCCCTCTGCAGCCCTGTTGCTGCGCTCTCCTCTGTGGCTCCAAAGCTTCCCTCCCTGCCCACCCACCATCTCTGCCAGTGAAGGGGCTTCTAGTGTATGGAAACCTTTCCTCCTTCACAGCTCCCTCCCACTGGTGCAGGTCCCATCCCTATTCTTTTGTCTCTGTTTTTCCTTTTTTCTTTTGCCCTACCCAGGTACGTGGGGGAGTTTCTTGCCTTTTGGGAAGTCTGAGGTCTTCTGCCAGTGTTCAGTAAGTGTTCTGTAGGAGTTGTTCCACACGTAGATGTATTTTTGATGCATTTGTGGGGAGGAAGATGATCTCCACGTCTCAACTCCTCTGCCATCTTGAAGGCCCCCTGGCTAATGATTTTCTACAGGTTTATTGGGGGTGGTGTGGGATATCCAAGGCTATCTCATAACCATTTAAAGCTAAACAAATGGAAGGAATAGGAATTTAAGACTGTGACAGAGTAGTCTTGATGTTTTCCCCTCCACACCTAGGTGGTCCCCACAAGTTATAGAAAGAAGAAGGCTAAACTGCTTCCTAGGAAATTTGATGTAAACCAGTTCCTCAGCTTTTTCCTTATTCTCCTACTTTTTCATCTATATTAAGCATTGTTTAATTTCAGCATGTGTACAGCATTTGCCATTTTACTCATGGAAGCAAGATGCTGTATTAGTAAGTGTTTATTGATTACTTCTGGGCCTCTCGGCAGAATTGAATTAGAGCCAGGTGCTACCCCTTTGTGCTCAATGGTAATTTTTTGGGGGGGGATTTCCTTATAGAAGATGAAGAAATATATTCTCTTTGCTGACAACAGTGACAGTGGAAATTTTGTTTTTTACCCCTGTAAATGCCAGGGTACTTAAGTGTGGCTTCTTATTTTTAGCCAAATGATGAGTAATATGATTCAAGTCATTTTTTTCTGTAGCTGTCTCCAGTACTGTTTTTATATATAAACTGAAGAGACCTGAAGTTAAAAAGTGACTTCTTCTTTCTGCATTAAAAAACAAAAACAAAACCTCAGAGTTTAAAATCTGAATGACAAAGCCAAATATTCATCCTCTATGTTATCCCTGATTTGGGGCAGGAATGATTTGCCTCTACATCAGGAATTTTCATGAAATGTGCTGATAGCAGTACCCTCGTTTCTTTTCTCTAAAAGTGTCTTTACTTTTGTAAAACAGAAACAGTACTTTTTCAAGAAAAGAATATTCATGGATTCAAAAGCCTGAAATCTTTATAAAATTTTTACCTTCTGTGTCAATTTTTCATAAGTTGGTAGCCTTTCATTTTATTCATAGAGCCTGAAATTCTTTGCCTTCAAACACCACCCCCTTGTTTGCTTTATATCTTCTTAGAAGAAGGTATGAATTAAGAATAAGAACTGCTAAGTTCTTCAACTCACTGGCCTTTCATTCCTTAAGGCCTATTTTATCATAATTAGGTCTTATTTCCAAATACAGAGCAACTTTTTAGGTGTCAGATAGCCCATCCTCTTGGAGAAAAATGTTTATATGAATGTGCAATACTAATACTGATCATTACCATGTCCCAGATTGATAAAATTGTCATGAACTGGTACACTCAAATCTGTCTGGAATCATGCCAGCATGGGCTGAAATGGTAATTACTGAGAAATAATGGGCAGGATCCCAATGTGTCTGCTACAGCTTCCTGTAAATTGTTGTTGTTTTTAACCATCTTAACCACTTTTAAATGCACGGTTCAGTATTAAGTATATTCACATGATTGTGCAACCATCTCCAGAACTTTTTCATCATGCAGAACTGAAGTTTTACGCCCTTTAAACAACAGTTTCCATTTCCCCCTCCCCTAGCCTCTAGCAACCATGATTCTTTATAGTTTGATTGCTCTAGATACCTTTTATAAGCGGAATCATGCAGTATTTGTCTGTGACTGGCTTATTTCACTCAAGATTCATTCATGTTGTAGCATATGTCAGACTTCGCTTCCTTTTTTAAGTTTACATAATAGTCCACTGTATGTATGTACCACATTTTGTTTATCCATTCATCCATTGATGGACACTTGAGTTGCTTTTCCCTTTGGCTATTGTGAATAATGCTGCTGTGAACACGAATGTACAGATAACTCTTCAAGACTCTGCTTTTGTTTCTTTTGGGTATAATCACAGATATGGGATTGCTGGATCATGTGGCAGTTTGTTGAAATATTTTTTGAGGAACCACATACTGTTTTCCATTGCAAATGCATCATTCTATATTCCCACCAACAGTGCACAAGAATTCCAGTTTCACCACCTCCTCACCAACACTTATTTTCTGGCGTTTTTTTCGTAGTAGCCATCCTGATAGGTATGAAGTACCTGTCAGTTTTTTATTGGTTGATTCTTAATTATGAATAACTAAGGATCACCAGATGTTTGCAAAGTGAAAAAAAAAAAGAAAACTGAATAGAAAATAAATGACCTCACAGAAAACAGAAATAAGTTAAACAGTAAGAGAGCTCGTTTTATTATTTTCAGGAAAATGTGAGTAGATGCTGTATCCATAAAATAAGATGCTCTAAAAAATGAACAAATGAGAAAACATTTAAAATGTGACTACTGATAAACAACAAGGTCCTACTGTATAGCACAGGGAACTACATTCAATATCCTGTAATAACTTATAATAGAAAAAAATCTGAAAAAGAAATATATACACACACATATACATACACACACACACACACACACACTATATATATATATATATATATATATATATATATATATAAAGTGAATCACTGCTGTATACCAGAAACTAACACAACATTGTAAGCCAACTATACTTCAATTAAAAAATGTGACTATTGAAATTTAAAAAATACTGAAAGCATGGAAGATAATGTTGAGGCAATCTCTTACAAAGGAGAACAAAGAGATACAGTAATGGAAAATATGAGAGAAAAAATAAGTCATAGAGATTAAGTCTATGAGAGAGAACAAGTAAAAGAGAAAGAAGAAACTTACCAAAGAAATATTTTAAGATAATTTTCTAAAACTGAAGGACCAGAATGAAAGGAGTCACTGAATGTCCAGTACAAATGAATAAAGTATGATCTACAAAGAAAACATGCAGTTTCAGAAAGTTCTGAATAAATGGAAGCTTCTATAAGTTTCTTGAGGAAGAAAATAACAAGATAAACATAAAAACAGGCAACCCACAAAGGAACAAGAATCATAGCAACAAGGGATGCAGTCCGTTCAAGGGGTAAAACTAGGTTTTTGAGTGAAATTTTCCAGTTTAGATTTCTCTGTCTAGCAAAATTCTCAGGCAAGTGTGAGGGTAGAGAACAGATATTTTCGGATATGTCCTAAGAGGAAGAAAAAACAAAACGGGAAGTTGAAGTTCTGAAAATAATTCCAGCCCAGTAGTATAATTCAGTCCGAGGATGACAACTAGGTTGTACTAACTAATTGGTAGCAATTAACCATGATTAGAGCAGAAGAAAAGTGATTTAGGAAGAAGTTATCAGAATAGGTATAGGTGAGGGAAAGGGATTCCACAAATATATTACTCCCTTTGATTCTTTAGAAAATATAAAGAGGTGAGACAGATAAACATTGCAAGAGGAAAAACAAAGGCAACTAGAAACTCAAGGAAAAGTAAAGAGCTGTACAGAAAGGAAATAGAACCATATTATACTATTTATCTCTAAGAGTGAACAATATTTATGGAGTCATTATATAGATACTGTTTATTGATTTCAACTTTTAGAATTAAACTATAAACAAAGCATGGAAGACAGTCATGGCTACAAAACAGATGTAAAAGATACCAATCTTACACTATAAAAGTGTTAGTGTGAGCAACAGAAGTTCAGAATTGGAAGTTAGAGAAGAGAAACGAAGGGTACTCATAACTCTTCATTCTCACAGAGTGGGAAATTAAGAAAAATTCTTCCACCTGTAGCAGTTGGAAGGAGAAATGAAGAGATAAGTATAGTATCTAAATACAAAGAAAACCAACAAGGAAACTAAAAGTAACAACTAATACCTAAAATCAATAACTTGAGAAATAATAAGTATGCTATTTAGTAAAATAAAGATAATCAGAAAAAAAGTTGAACATTTAAATAAAAATGGTTGCTACAGGGGAATGGCAGCAGCTGGGATGGGGGTAAAGCAGGGGACTGTGATATTATAACTCATTTCTTGACCATTTGATTTTAAATAATATGTATAGATTACATTGATTAAATGAGAATTTTTAATAAAAACGTATTAAAATTAAATCTGTAGCAATAGTGGAATGGAACAATAACACATGATGTCTATAGAGAAACATGGAAAATATTTGCTGTATGTTGAACAATCTGTGAAAGCACAAGTGTAATATGATCATAACTTCATCAAATATCTGTGCATTTAGACAGAAATTAAAAGGTAATATGCCAGGTATTGTGTAAAATTGTGAATGATTCTCTTTGCAAACTTTAATATTTTTACATTGGTTTTTCAAGGATACAGTTTAGTATTTATGGTTATTATATGCAGCTGTTTAACCTTTCAGGAATATTTATGAAAATGTAATGTGACAGTGAATTACATGAGAAAATAGCATCCTATAAACATGCTGCCTTGGCACTAAGAAAGGTCACTTTGGCTATAAAAGAGTTACAATGAAGAGGACCATTTATTTAGGCTATGCTGATCAGTTTCCAATTTCTCCCATTTCAGATATGTAAATTATTGCTGAAAACAAGGTTTATGTTTATCATAAATGGATTTTATGTCACTGGATGAGTTGGCTTCATTGCTGGAAATCTGCACTTTTATTCCAAGCAGAGTCTTGCTGTTGGGAGACAGGAGGAGATGGTCTTAGTTTTTAACATGTTTTGCAAATGATTGCTTTCATTAA
Source organism: Globicephala melas (assembly GCF_963455315.2). Taxonomy (NCBI): domain Eukaryota; kingdom Metazoa; phylum Chordata; class Mammalia; order Artiodactyla; family Delphinidae; genus Globicephala; species Globicephala melas. The sequence goes on from NC_083315.2 coordinate 99,686,615, forward strand.
GTGATTTGTGTTTTCTATTGGAGACTTACAAAAGAAGTGTTTTGGTTGGTCTGTTCTTTTGGTTGGGCTGGGCCAAGACTGGCATCAATACTTGTATACCTGGAGGCACCTAAACCACACCTGAGCTAGTTAATACTTACGCTTCCAAACCACTCAGGACCAAGTTGCTGCAGAATAGAATTCCTATAAAACTTCCTATTAAGTTACTTTTCTTTCTCTGTTGATCTTATGATGCTGAAATTAGAGGAAAATGTGTTCTATTTGTTTTCACAATGTCTTATTTACAGGGGTGGTAGACGTGCAGAAAGGAGTTAACATAACAGGCCTGAGGGCTTCTTTAGTAGGATCTGCTTGCAAGGCTGGCCTTTGGCTGGCACTTGAGAATTTCACACTTGACTCATTCCCTTAAGAGATAAGGGTGATCCACTGGTCCTAGACTGTCTGCATAATGTGATTATGCCAAACACCTGCTTGCTTCTGGGAATCTAAGATAGTGGTATATGCTAGGCAGAGGGTGCCTGTGTGACCATACCCCGGTAAAAGTCTTGTGTGCTAAATCTCTAATGGGATTCCCCAAGAAAAACATTATATACTATTGCATTTTTAGTTGCTAGAGAAAGGAATATTCTCAAGTGTACACTTTCTCAGGAGGGACACGTCAGAAGGAAGCCTGGCATTGATTTTTCTGCCTGTGTCTTTTCCTATTAGGATCCAGCTGTATATCCTTACTACATGGCTGTGATAAATCCTAGCCAGGGGTACAACTATATGCTGAGTTCCACAAATCCAAGTGAATCTCCGAAAATGGAGGTGATATTTGGGATCCATGAAACAGTAGGAAATAGATTAATCATGCCCCTTTTCTCTCATTTCTCCAAACCACCCCCTACCACCACCAGGTCAAAGATTTAAGAGTAATTCTCAAACACGTTTACTTTTTTCTAAGAAAGGACTAGTAGTCCAACCAGTCTGAACCAGTGTGCCTCCACTGAGGTTATACTTTCAGCTTAACTTTAGAACTACTTCAAGATTTCATGTTTTTAAATGGGGTTTAAAAGTAATCAAGTTTTTTTCTTCTTTTTTTTTTTTAACACATCCTCTACGATACAGTGAGCTACCAAGAATTTTTTCTGCTTCCCTGTTTGGAAAAGTACATAGAACTTTTTAGACTAGTACTTCCAGCAAGTAATACCATCTTCTCTGACCAATGGTACTACAGGTACATTCAAAATACAGAACTGTTCATGTCCTCTAAGAATAAAACGCAGAAGTCACATGGATATTGAAATGAAGAGAACAAAACTATCCTCAAGCAGGCTGCTCAGTTGTGGCCAAGGGGATAGAAACCTAAAAACACCCAAAGGACTAAACGTGTCACTCATGGTTAAAGATATCTGCCAGGTGGAATTATCAAAGATTTATAGGCTCTGATAAGCTGCTGACTAGAGCAGTGAGCAGCCTTGCTGAGTGTCAGATGAGTGACCTACTAGAGCCAATCTGCAAGGACTGGAAAGGAAGGGCCAGATACAGTAACTTATTCATGGCTATAAAAGGGAGACCTTGACATGCCCACACCACTGGACCTCTAGAAACTTTCCTGAGTGAATTACAACAGGAGAAAAATCAGACTTCTATGCAGTGGATGCTTGATGGATTTTTAGAAGCCTAAGCCATAGAGGCAAGGACCTTCAAGATGGTGGAGGAGGAAGACATGGAGATCACCTCCCTCCCCACAAATACATCTACATGTGGAACAACTCCTACAGAACACGTACGGATTGCTGGCAGAAGACCTCAGACTTCCCAAAAGGCAAGAAACACCCCCACGTAACTGGGTAGGGCAAAAGAAAAAGAAAAAACAGAGACAAAAGAATAGGGATGGGACCTGCACCTCTGGGAGGGAGCTGTGAAGGAGAAAAGGTTTCCACACACTAGGAAGACCCTTCACTGGCACAGACATGAGGTGGGCAGGGGGGAAGCTTTGGAGCCATGGAGAAGAGCACAGCAACAGAGGTCCAGAGGGCAAAGCAGAGAGATTCCTGTGCAGAGGATCAGGGCCGACCGGCACTCACCAGGCCGAGAGGCTTGTCTGCTCACCCGCCACGGTGGGTGGGGGCTGGGAGCTGAGGCTCAGGCTTCAGAGGTCGGATCCCAGGGAGAGGACTGGGGTTGACTGCATGAACACAGCCTGAAGGGGCTATTGCCCCACAGCTAGCCGGGAGGGAGTCCGGGAAAATGTCTGGACGTGCCCAAGAGGCAAGAGACCATAGTTTCAGAGTGCGCAAGGAGAGGGGATTCAGAGCACTGCCTAAATGAGCTTCAGAGGCAAGTGCGAGCTGCAGCTATCAGTGCGGACACCAGAGACGGGTATGAACTGCTAAGACTGTTGCTGCAGCCACCTACAAGCCTGTGTGCAAGCACAGGTCACTATCCACACTTCCCCTCACAGGAGTCTGTGCTGCCGCCAGTCTGTGCTGCCAGTGTCCTATGATCCAGGGACAACTTCCCCGGGAGAACACATGGCGTGCCTCAGCCAGTTGCAACGTCATGCTGGCTTCTGTTGCCACAGGCTCACCCTGCACATACCCCTCCCTCCCTCCAGCCTGAGTGAACCAGATCCCCGTAATCAGCCTCTCCTTTAACCTTCTCCTCTCTGGGTGAAAAACAGACACCAGAGGATGACCTACATGCAGAGGCAGGGCCAAATCCAAAGTTGAACCCCAGGAGCTGTGTGAACAAAGAAGAAAAAGGGAAATATCTCCATGCAGTCTCAAGAGCAGTGGATTAAATCTCCACGGTCAACTTGACGTACCCTGCATCTATGGAATACCTGAATAGACAATGAATAATCCTAAAATTGAGGCGGTGGACTTTGAGAGTAACTGTAGACTTGGGGTTTGCTGTATGTGACTGACTAGTTTCTGATTTTTATGTTTATCTTAATATAGTTTTTAGAGCTTGTTATCACGGGTGGATTTGTTTATTGGTTTGGTTAATCTCTTCTTTTTTTATTACATTTAAAATTTTAACAATATTTTTAAATTTTTAATTTTAATAACTTTATTTTACTATTTTTTTTTTACTTTCTTTTTTTTCTCCCTTTTCTTCTGAGCCGTGTGGCAGACAGGGTCTTGGTTCTCCAGCTGGGTGTCAGACCTGAGCCTCTGAGGTGGGAGAGCTGAGTTCAGGATATGGGACCACCAGAGACCTCCCGGCCCCACATAATATCAGTCAGTGAGAGCTCTCCCAGAGATCTCTGTCTCAACACTAAGACCCAGCTCCACCCAACCACCAGCAAGCTCCAGTGCTGGACACCCGATGCCAAACAAGTAGCAAGACAGGAAAACAACCCTATGCATTAGAAGAGAAGCTGCCTAAAATCATAATAAGCTCACGGACACCCCAAAACACACAACTGGACATGGTCCTGCCCACCAGAAAGACAAGATCCAGCCTCACCCACCAGAACACAGGCACCAGTCCCCTCCACTAGGAAGCCTATACAACCCACTGAACCAACCTTACCCACTGGGAGAGACACCAAAAACAACAGGAACTACAAACCTGCAGCCTGCTAAAAGGAGACCCCAAACACAGTAAGTTAAGCAAAATGAGAAGACACAGAAATACACAGCAAATAAAGGAGCAAAGTAAAAACCCACAAGACCAAACAAATGAAGAGGAAATAGGCAGTCTACCTGAAAAAGAATTCAAAGTAATGATAGTAAAGATGATCCAAAATCTTGGCGATACAATGGAGAAAATGCAAGAAACATTTAACAAGGACCTAGAGGAACTAAAGAGCAAATAAACAATGATGAACAACAGAATAAATGAAATTAAAAATTCTCTAGAAGGAGTCAATAACAGAATAACTTAGGCAGAAGAACGGATAAGTGACCTGGAAGATAAAATAGTGGAAATAACTACCACAGAGCAGAATAAAGAAAAAAGAATGAAAAGAATTGAGGACAGTCTCAGAGACTTCTGGGAAAACGTTAAGCACACCAACATTTGAATTACAGGGGTCCCAGAATAAGAAGAGAAAAAGACAGGGAGTGAGAAGATATTTGAGAAGACCATAGTTGAAAACTTCCCTAATATGGGAAAGGAAATAGTCAATCAAGTCCAGGACGCACAGAGGGTCCCATACAGGATAAATCCAAGAAGAAACACACCAAGACACATACTAATCAAATTATCAAAAATTAAATACAAATAAAAAATATTAAAAGCAGCAAGGGAAAAGGAACAAATAACATACAGGGGCATCCCCATGAGGTTGATCTTCAGCAGCTGATCTTCAGCAGAAACTCTGCCAACCAGAAGGGTGTGACAGGACATATTTAAAGTGATGAAAGGGAAAAACCTACAAGCAAGATTACTCTACCCAGAAAGGGTCTCATTCAGATTCGATGGAGAAATTACAAACTTTACAGACAAGCAAAAGCTAAGAGAATTCAGCACCACCAATCCAGCTTTACAACAAATGCTAAAGGAACTTCTCTAGGCAGGAAACACAAGAGAAGGAAAAGACCTTCAAAAACAAACCCAAAACAATTGAGAAACAGGTAATAGGAACATACATATCGATAATTACCTTAAATGTAAATGGATTAAATGTTCCAACCAAAAGATATAGACTGGCTGAATATATACAAATACAAGACCCATGTATATGCTGTCTACAAGAGACCCACTTCAGACCTAGGGACACATACAGACTGAAAGTGAGGGGATGGAAAAAGATATTCTATACAAATGGAAATCAAAAGAAAGCTGGAGTACTAATTCTCCTATCAGCGAAAATAAACTTTAATACAAAGCCTATTACAAGAGACAAAGAAGGACACTACATAATGATCAAGGGATCAATCCAAGAAGATATAACAATTGTAAATATTTTTGCACCCAACATAGGAGCACCTCAATACATAAGGCAAATGCTAACAGCCATAAAGGGGAAATCGACAGTAACAAAATCATAGTAGGGAACTTTAACACCCCACTTTCACCAATGGACTGATCATCCAAAATGAAAATAAATAAGGAAACACAAGCTTTAAATGACACTTTAGACAAGATGGACTTAATTGATACTTATAGGACATTCCATCCCAAAAGAACAGCATACACTTTCTTCTCAAGTGCTCATGGAACATTCTCCAAGATAAATCATATTTTGGGTCACAAATTAAGCCTTGGAAAATATAAGAAAATTGAAATCGTATCAAGTTTCTTTTCTGACCGCAAGGCTATGAGACTAGATATCAATTACAGGGAAGAAATCTGTAAAAAATACGAACACATGGAAGCTAAACAATACGCTACTAAATAACCAAGAGATCGCTGAAGAAGTCAAAGAGGAATTCAAAAATACTTAGAAACAAATGGCAATGAAAACACGATGACCCAAAACCTATGGGATGCAGCAAAAGCAGTTCTAAGAGGGAAGTTCTTAGAAATACAATCTTACCTCAAGAAAGAAGAAACATCTGAAATAAACAACCTAACCTAACACCTAAAACAATTAGAGAAAGAAGAAGAAAAAAACCAAAGTTAGCAGAAGGAAAGAATTCATAAAGATTAGATCAGAAATAAATGAAAAAGAAATGAAGGAAATGATAGCAAAGATCAATAAAACTCAAAGCTGGTTCTTTGAGAAGATAAACAAAATTGGTAAACCATTATCCAGACTCAAAGAACAAAAGGGAGAAGACTCAGAGCAACACAATTAGAAATGAAAAAGGAGAAGTAACAGAAGACACCGCAGAAATGCAAAGGATCATGAGAGATTACTACAAGCAACTATATGCCAATAAAATGCTCAACCTGGAAGAAATGGACACATTCTTAGAAAAGCACAACCTTCTGAGACTGAACCAGGAAGAAATAGAAAATATGAACAGACCAATCACAAGCACTGAAATTGAAACTGTGATTAAAAATCTTCCAACAGGGCTTCCCTGGTGGTGCAGTGGTTGAGAGTCCGTCTGCCGATGCAGGGGACACAGGTTCGTGCCCCAGTCCAGGATGATCCCACATGCCGCGGAGTGGCTGGGCCCATGAGCCATGGCTGCTGGCCCTGTGCGTCCGGAGCCTGTACTCCGTAATGGGAGAGGCCACAATGGTGAGAGGCCCGCGTACCGCAAAAAAAAAAAACCAAAATCTTTCAACAAACAAAAGCCCAGGACCAGATGGCTTTACAGGCGAATTCTATCAAACATTTAGAGAAGAGCTAACATCTATCCTTCTCAAACTCTTCCAAAGTAGAGCAGAGGGAGGAACACTCCCAAACTCATTCTACGAGGCCACCATCACCCCGATACCAAAACCAGACAAAGATGTCACAAAAAAAGAAAACCAGAGGCCAATATCACAGATGAACATAGATGCCAAAATCCTCAACCAAATACTAGCGAACAGAATCCAACAGCACATTAAAAGGATCATACACCATGATCAAGTGGGGTTTATCCCAGGATTGCAAGTATTCTTCAATATACGCAAATCAGTCAATGTGATACACCATATTAACAAATTGAAAGATAAAAACCATATGATTATCTCCATAGATGCAGGAAAAGCTCTTGACAAAATTCAACACCTATTTATGGTTAAAAAATCTTCCAGAAAGTAGTCATAGAGGGAACTTACCAACATAATAAAGGCCATATATGACAAACCCACTGCCAACATCGTTCTCTTGGTGAAAAACTGAAACAATTTCCACTAAGATCAGGAAGAAGCCAAGGTTGCCCACTCTCACCACTATTATTACACATAGTTTTGGAAGTTTTAGGCACAGCAATCAGAGAAGAAAAATAAAAGGAATCCAAATCAGAAAAGAAGAGTAAACTCTCACTGTTTGCAGATGATATGACACTATAAATAGAGAATTCTTAAGTCACTACCAGAAAACTCCTAGAGCTAATCAATGAATTTGGTAAAGTAGCAGGATACAAAATTAATGCACAGAAATCTCTTGCATTTGTATACACTAATGATGTAAAATTTGAAAGAGATGAAAACACTCCCATTTACCATTGCCACAAAAAGAATAAAATACCTAGGAATAAACCTACCTAGGGAGACAAAAGACCTGTATGCAGAAAACTATAAGACACTGATGAAAGAAATGAAAGATGATACAAATAGATGGAGAGATATACCATGTTCTTGAATTGGAAGAATCAACATTGTGAAAATGACTATACTACCCAAACCAATCTACAGATTCAATGCAGTCCTTATCAAACTACCACTGGCATTTTTCACAGAACTAGAATAAAATATTTCACAGTTTGTATGGAAACACAAAAGACCCCAAATAGCCAAAGCAACCTTGAGAAAGAAAAACGGAGCTGGAGGAATCAGGCTCCCTGACTTCAATCTATACTACAAAGCTGCAGTAATCAAGACAGTATGGTACTGGCACAAAAACAGAAATATAGATCAATGGAACAGGATAGAAAGCCCAGAGATAAACCCACGCACATGTGGTCACATTATTTTTGATAACGGAGGCAACAGTATACAATGAAGAAAAGACAACCTCTTCAGTAGATGATGCTGCGAGAACTGTACAACTACATATAAAAGAATGAAATTAGACCACTCCCTAACACCATACACAAAAATAAGCTCAAATGGATTAAAGACCTAAATGTAAGGACAGACACTATCAAAGTCTTAGAGGAAAACGTAGGAAGAACACTCTGATGTAAACCGTAGCAAGATCCTTTTTGATCCACCTACGAGAGAAATGGAAATAAAAACAAAAAAGAAGCCAAGTGGGACCTAATGAAACTTAAAAGCTTTTGCACAGCAAATGAAACCATAAACAAGACAAAAAGAGAACCCTCAGAATGGGAGAAAATATTTGCAAACGAAGCAACTGACAAAGTATTAATCTCCAAAATTTATAAGCAGCTGATGCAGCTCAATATGAAAAAAACAAAAAACCCAATCCAGGGCTTCCCTGGTGGCGCAGTGGTTGAGAGTCCGCCTGCCGATGCAGGGGACACGGGTTCGTGTCCCGGTCTGGGAAGATCCCACATGCCGCAGAGCGGCTGGGCCCGTGAGCCATGGCTGCTGAGCCTGCGTGTCCGGAGCCTGTGCTCCGCAATGGGAGAGACCACTACAGTGAGAGGCCCATGTACTGGTAAAAAAACAACAACAACAACAAAAAAAACCAATCCAAAAATGGGCATAAGACCTCAATAAACATTTCTTAAAAGAAGACATAAAGATGGCCAACGAACACATGAAAAGATGCTCAACATCACTAATCATTAGAGAAATTCAAATTAAAACTGTAAAAAGGTATCACCTCACACCAGTCAGAATGGCTGTTATCAGAAAATCTACAAACAATAAATGCTGGAGAGGGTGTGGAGAAAAGGGAACCCTCTTACACTGTTGGTGGGAATGTAAATTGATACAGCCACTCTGGAGAACAGTATGGAGGTTCCTTAAAAAACTAAAAAGAGATTACCATATGACCCAGCAATCCCACTACTGGGCATATACCTTGAGAAAACCATAATTCTAAAATAGTCATGTAGCACCGTGTTCATTGTAGCACTATTTACAATAGCCAAGACATGGAAGCAACCTAAGTGTCCATCAACAGATGAATGGATAAAGAAAGTGTGGCACATATATAGAGTGGAATATTCCTAAGCCAGAAGAGGAAGCGAAATTGAGTTATTTTTAGTGAGGTGGATAGACCTAGAGTCTGTCATACATAGTGAAGTAAGTCAGAAAGAGAAAAACAAATACTGTATGGTAATGCATATATATGGAATCTAAAAACAAAGGTTCTGAAGAACCTAGGGGCGGGACAGGAATAACAACACAGACGTAGGGAATGGACTTGAGGACATGGGGAGGGGGAAGGGTAAGCTGGGACGAAGTGAGAGAGTGGCATGGACATATATATACTACCAAATGTAAAGTAGATAGCTAGTGGGAAGCAGCTGCATAGCACAGGGAGATCAGCTCGGTGCTTTGTGACCACCTAGAGGGGTGGGATAGGGAGGATGGGAGGGAGGTGCAAGAGGGAAGGGATATGGGGATATACGTATACGTTTAGCTGATTCACTTTTTTATAAAGCAGAAACTAAAACAATATTGTAAAGCAGTTATACTCCAATAAAAATGTTTAAAAAAAAAGTAATAAAATTCTTGAGGGCTGGACCGAACAGGCAGAACTGATAAATCATTAGATGAATGAATTAATAGTGTGTTGACTTTTCAACTGTCAAGTGAAATTCAATGGTCCTTTGTTTCTTTAGGGTCCTTTGCCCAATGTGATAATTCACAAGGGATTAGAAGAGGGTGTAGGCTGTTCTAGGTGCTCCAGCCACATTTGCCTTCACTCTGCAACACTGTCTCTTTAAGCATCAAGGCTTATATACGTGCTGTTTCCTCTGCCTGGGACGCTATTCCACCTAGTCTTCACGCTGCTCACTTCCACCCATGCTTTAGCCTGTGTGTTCCCTTCCTAAGGGAACTCTTTTCCCCAGACATAGGGAGATCTCCTTAAATATACTGCTTGTGTTCTGCACTTCATCTTTATGCATCTGTCAATTAAATCCTTGTGTGATATCTGTCTCCCCTGCTAGTCTATAAATTTAATGAGAAACGGATGGTGTCTGTCTTGGTAACTATTGCAGCCCTAGAACCCAGGATAGGACCAGCTACATAGGAAACCCTCAAAATAACTTATGTTGAATAAAGGCATGAAGAAACTGTTTGGTTGTAATGGTAAACCATTTTGGTCTCACTGCATGTGTCTGTGTCTCAGGTTGGACTGAGCCACAAACATACTTTTTTTTTTCTTCCCCCCAGGACTTATTAATCTCTTCTTTTTTAAAATTTTATTTTATTGTGTTTATTTTTCTATACAGCAGGTTCTTATTAGTCATCAGTTTTATACACATCAGTGTATACGTGTCAATCCCAATCGCCCAATTCATCACACCCCCACCACCACCACCCCCGCCGCTTTGCCCCCTTGGTGTCTATACGTTTGCTCTCTACATCTGTGTCTCAATTTCTACCCTGCAAACCGGTTCATCTGTACCATTTCTCTAGGTTCCACATATATGTATTAATATACAATATTTGTTTTTCTCTTTCTGAGTTACTTCACTCTGTATGACAGTCTCTAGATCCATCCACGTCTCAACAAATAACCCAATTTCGTTCCTTTTTAAGGCTGAGTAATATTCCATTGTATATATGTACAACAACTTCTTTATCCATTCGTCTGTTGATGGGCATTTAGGTTGCTTCCATGACCTGGCTATTGCAAATAGTGCAGCAATGAATATTGGGGTGCATGTGTCTTTTTGAATTATGGTTTTCTCTGGATATATGCCCAGTAGTGGGATTGCTGGATCATATGGTAATTATATTTTTAGTTTTTTAAGGAACCTCCATACTGTTCTCCAGAGTGGCTGTATCAATCTACATTCCCAACAACAGTGCAAGAGGGTTCCCTTTTCTCCACACCCTTTCCAGCATTTATTGTTTGTAGATTTTCTGATGATGCCCATTCTAACTGGTATGAGGTGATATCTCATTGTAGTTTTGATTTGCATTTCTCTAATAATTAGTGATGTTGAGCAGCTTTTCAGATGGCTTCTTGGCCATCTGTATGTCTTCTTTGGACAAATGTCTATTTAGGTCTTCTGCCCATTTTTGGATTGGGTTTTTTGTTGTTGTAATACTGAGCTGCATGAGCTGTTTATATATTTTGGAGATTAATCCTTTGTCTTTGATCTGTTTTCAAATATTTTCTCCCATTCTGAGGGTTGTCTTTTCGTCTTGTTTATGGTTTCCATTGCTGTGCAAAAACTTTTCAGTTTCATTAGGTCCTGTTTGTTTATTTTTGTTTTTATTTCCATTACTCTAGGAGGTAGATCAAAAAAGATATTGCTGTGATTTATGTCAAAGAGTGTTCTTCCTATGTTTTCCTCTGAGAGTTTTATAGTGGCCGGTCTCTAATCCATTTTGAGTTTATTTTTGTGTATGGTGTTAGGGAGTGTTCTAATTTCATTCTTTTACATGTAGCTGTCCAGGTTTCCCAGCACCACTTATTGAAGAGACTATCTTTTCTCCATTGTACATCCTTTGTCATAGATTAGTTGACCATGGGTGCGTTGGTGTATCTCTGGGCTTTCTATCTTGTTCCATTGATCTATGTTTCTGTTTTTGTGCCAATACCATATTGTCTTGATTACTGGAGCTTTATAGTATAGTCTGTAGTCAGGGAGTCTGATTCCTCCAGCTCTGTCTTTTTCCCTCAAGACTGCTTTGGCTATTCGGGGTCTTTTGTGTCTCCATACAAATTTTAAGATTTTTTTGTTCTAGTTCCGTAAAAAGTGCCCTTGGTAATTTGATAGGGATTGCATTGCATCTGTAGATTGCTTTGGTTAGTATTGTCATTTTCACAATATTGATTCTTCCAATCCAAGAACATGGTATATCTCTCCATCTGTTGGTATCATCTTTAATTTCTTTCATCAGTGTCTTATAGTTTTCTGCATACAGGTCTTTTGTCTCCCTAGGTAGGTTTATTCCTAGGTATTTTATTCTTTTTGTTGCAATGGTAAATGGGAGTGTTTCCTTAATTTCTCTTTCAGATTTTTCATCATTAGTGTATAGAAATGCAAGAGATTTCTGTGCATTAATTTTTTATCCTGCAACTTTGCCAAATTCATTGATTAGCTCTAGTAATTTTCTGGTGGCATTTTTAGGATTCTCTATGTATAGTATCATGTCATCGGCAAACACTGACAGTTTTACTTCTTCTTTTCCAATTTTTATTTCTTTTTCTTCTCTGATTGCCATGGCTAGGACTTGCAAAACTATTTTGAATAATAGTGGTGAGAGTGGACATCCTTGTCTCATTCCTGATCTTAGAGGAAATGCTTTCAGTTTCTCACCATTGAGAATGATGTTTGCTATGGGTTTGTCGTATATGGCCTGTATTATGTTGAAATAGGTTCCCTCTATGCCCACTTTCTGCAGAGTTTTTATGATAAATCAGTGTGGAATTTTGTCAAAAGCTTTTTCTGCATCTATGAGTTGATCATATGGTTTTTCTTCTTCAATTTGTTAATATGGTGTATCACATTGATGGATTTGCGTATATTGAAGAATCCTTGCATCCCTGGGATAAATCTCACTTGATCATGGTGTATGATCCTTTTAATGTGCTGTTGGATTCTGTTTGCTAGTATTTTGTTGAGGATTTTTGCATCTATATTCATCAGTGATATTGGTCTGTAATTTTCTTTTTTTGTAGTATCTTTGTCTGGTTTTGGTATCAGGGTGATGGTGGCCTCATAGAATGAGTTTAGGAGTGTTCCTCTGCAATTTTCTGGAAGAGTTTGAGAAGGATAGATGTTAGCTCTTCTCTAAATGTTTGATAGAATTCACCTGTGAAGCCATATTGTCCTGGACTTTTGTTTGTTGGAAGAATTTTAATCACAGTTTCCATTTCATTACTTGTGATTGGTACGTTCATATTTTCTGTTTCTTCCTGGTTCAGTCTTGGAAGGTTAGATCTTTCTAAGAATTTGTCCATTTCTTCCAGGTTGTCCATTTTATTGGCATAGAGTTGCTTGTAGTAGTCTCTTAGAATGCTTTGTATTTCTGCGGTGTCCGTTGTAACTTCTCCTTTTTCATTTCTAATTTTATTGATTTGAGTCCTCTCCCTCTTTTTCTTGATGAGTCTGGCTAATGGTTTATCAATTTTGTTTATCTTCTCAAAGAACAAGCTTTTAGTTTTATTGATCTTTGCTGTTGTTTTCTTTCTTTCTATTTCATTTATTTCTGCTCTGATCTTTATGATTTCTTTCCTTCTGATAACTTTGGGTTTTGTTTGTTCTTCTTTCTCTAGTTCCTTTAGGTGTATGGTTAGATTGTTTACTTGAGATTTTTCTTGTTTCTTGAGGTAGGCTTGTATAGCTATAAACTTCCCTCTTAGAACTGCTTTTGCTGCATCCCATAGGTTTTGGGTTGTCGTGTTTTCATTGTCATTTGTCTCTAGGTATTTTTTGATTTCCTCTTTGATTTCTTCAGTGATCTCTTGGTTATTTAGTAACGTATTGTTTAGCCTCCACTTGTTTGTGTTTTTTACGTCTTTTTTTCCTGTAATTCATTTCTAGTCTCATAGTGTTGTGGTCAGAAAAGATGCTTGAAATGATTTCAATTTTCTTAAATTTACTGAGGCTTGATTTGTGACCCAAGATATGATCCATCCTGGAGAATGTTCCGTGTGCACTTGAGAAGAAAGTGTAATCTGCCATTTTTGGATGGAATGTTCTATAAATATCAATTAAATCTTTCTGGTCTATTGTGTCATTTAAAGCTTCTGTTTCCTTATTTATTTTCATTTTGCATGGTCTGTCCATTGGTGTAAGTGAGGTGTTAAAGTCCCCAATATTACTGTCTTACTGTCTATTTCCTCTTTTATGGCTGTTAGCAGTTGCCTTATATATTGAGGTGCTCCTATGTTGGGTGCATATATATTTATAATTGTTATATCTTCTTCTTGGAATGATCCTCTGATCATTATGTAGTGTCCTTCCTTGTCGGTTGTAACATTCTTTATTTTAAAGTCAATTTTATCTGGTATGAGTATAGCTACTCCAGCTTTCTTTTGATTTCCATTTGCATGGAATATCTTTTTCCATCCCCTCACTTTCAGTCTGAATGTGTCCCTAGGTCTGAAGTGGGTCTCTTGTAGACAGCATATATATGGGTCTTGTTTTTGTATCCATTCAGCAAGCCTGTGTCTTTTGGTTGGAGCATTTAATCCATTCATGTTTAGGATAATTATTGATATATGTGTTCCTATTACAATTTTCTTAAATGTTGTGGGTTTGTTTTTGTAGGTCCTTTTCTTCTCTTGTGGTTCCCACTTAGAGAACTTCCTTTCGCATTTGTTGTAGAGCTCGTTTGGTGGTGCTGAATTCTCTTGGCTTTTGCTTGTCTGTAAACCTTTTGATTTCTCCATCAAATCTGAATGAGATCCTTGTCGGCTAGAATAATCTCAGTTATAGTTTCTTCCCTTTCATCACTTTAAGTATATCATGCCACTCCCTTCTAGTTTGTAGAGTTTCTGCTGAGAAATCAGCTGTTAACCTTATGGGAGTTCCCTTGTATGTTAGTTGTCATTTTCCCCTTGCTGCTTTCAATAATTTTTCTTTGTCTTTAATTTTTGCCAATTTGATCACTATGTGTCTCTGCATGTTTCTCCTTGGGTTTATCCTGTATGGGACTCTCTGTGCTTCTTGGACTTGGGTGGCTATTTTCTTTCCCATGTTAGGGAAGTTTTCGACTATAATCTCTTCAAATATTTGTAGGGTCCTTTCTCTCTCTCTTCTCCCTCTGAGACCTCTATAATGCGAATGTCGTTGTGTTTAATGTTGTCCTAGATATCTCTTAGGCTGTCTTCATTTCTTTTCATTCTTTTTTCTTTATTCTGTTCTGCAGCAGTGAATTCCAGCATTCTGTCTCCAGTTCACTTATCCGTTCTTCTGCCTCAGTTATTCTGCTATTGATTCCTTCTAGTGTAGTTTTCATTTCAGTTATTGTATTGTTCATCTCTGTTTGTTCTTTAATTCTTCTAGGTCTTTGTTCAACATTTCTTGCATCTTCTCGATCTTTGCCTCCATTCTTTTTCCGAGGTCCTGGATCATCTTCACTCTCATTATTCTGAATTCTTTTTCTGGAAGGTTGCCTATCTCCACTTCATTTAGTTGTTTTTCTGGGGTTTTATTTTGTTCCTTCATCTGGTACATAACCCTCTGCCTTTTCATCTTGTCTGTCTTTCTGTGGATCACAAGCATATCTTGAGATAAGGTTGGAGTACAAGTAGTCTATTTAGAAGGCTATTTCAAGAAGTGTTGGTAGGTGCAGGGAAGTGAGGCAGGGAAGGGGAGCCAACCCATGGTGAATAGCAGGTCACCCCAATGGGCAACTGAGGCTCAGTCCTGCTGGGGCCTCAGAGATGGTGTAGAACTTGCCTCAGAGCTGTTCTGAGCAGTGAGGAATTGGATATTTAGTCACTAATTTCCTCCTATCTTGTTTGAAGGCTACCCCCTGGATCATTAACTCCCTAATACTTCTTGGCTGTTCCACTTGAGGACCTTGCAGGCTCCTCTGGCTAGGTATGCCCCTTAAGCAAAGAGGAGAAAATGCTTGTAATTGCAAGACCTCAGCCTTAGTGGAATGCTGTTGAGGTCATACGATGATGGGTCACCAACAGCTTATGGGACAGTCAGAAATTCAGCTGGTTGAAACTGAAGCAAGGAGCATCTATAATTGTGTCCTATGGTGAAAATGAAAGGAGAAATATAAAACTTTATATATGCAATTGTTATCATTGCTCACATATATTTGAGCAGTATGTGGGGGCAGTGAATTGCACGAGAAGCTAGTACACGATGTAGGTATAGCTGTGGCCATAGGAACGTCATATTGGCTATAGAGTTGGAGATGCTGAAGAAAGTTCTTTCAAAGTCCCTGAATGAGTGCCTGGGACCATCTCACCTCTGTCCCATGGAACCATATCTATCAAGAGGGACATTGTCTGCAGTGTTTAAGTGTGTTTTGTAACTGCTTAAAGATTTTTAGGAAACAATCCTCCTAGGTTGACGTTAACAGGTAGAATCTAATAACTGACCTGACTTTAACAAGGAACTGAAACATCCCAGGACTGAGTATTGGGCCATAATCATTACTTGTTTTCAGAACATCAGCATAAATATCAAGTGGACTGTCTCCATACCTACTGACTTACTTTCCCCTCAGTGGAGCGGTTTTATTTCCACAGCAAGGTTGTTATAAAGACCACAAGAACCATGCTGAGAAATTATGTACCATGTGTGAAAATGCAACACTTTTTTATGCCATTTCTGGGAATTGGAGGAGAAGGAACCACATATTAAAAAATAAGGGGTGGAAATAGGAAAATGTTTATTATTTATAGGAAAGGAAGCAATTATATGTTCTAGATTGAAATTGATCATGAGCCCACTCAAACCTATTATAGTTGAGGAGCAAGATGAGAACAATTCAACAACATGGGGGTATTGTTGGGCAGGACTCTGGAGTAGGAATTCTCCGTCCCATATTTTAGGCCTGGCACGTTGCCAGTTTGGTAGCTCTCAGAACCTCTGTTGGATGCTGGTGTGGGATGATCAGCTTCAATTCCAAACCAGGGAAAATCACAATCTTGGATCCTCAGACCACCACAAGGCATCTCCTGTTGGCTTTCCTGATCTATCCCAGGGAAAGAGAACAAGCGTTACTGAGCAAGGACCACGTGCCTGACCCAACGTTAGATATATCAATATTATCTCATTTAACACTTCTAGCTGCCCCATGACCTAGACATTGCAGTCCCAGTTGCAGATGAAGAACCTGAAACACAAAGCATTAAGCACTGTTTCCCAAGGTCACCCAACTAGTAAGTGGAGGGACCAGACTCATATTTATCTGGTTCCAAAGTTTGTGCCTTTGTACCACCCTGTGTGGCACAGGTGACCTCTCCATTTTCCCATGACCTTGGGAAATCAGTTGAAGTGTTATTATCCTTGTTTCCTGTGTTGGGGAATGTAAGGCCGTGCATTTAACCCTGCCTGGCAGTGTCGCCTTCCCAGAGCAAAGTAGCCATTTGTATTAGCGTGGTGGCAACCCTATGATGGACTGAGATGGTGGGCAAGGAAGCAAGACATTACAGAATACAGAAAGCTCTCACTAGAACTCAACATTGTTTAAACTATTTTCTGCAGAACCCAAAAGAGAGATGGGAGAATCAGAATATCAGAGCGTCTGGTACTCTGAATCCAGTGGTCAGACAGAAGGAAAGAATTTACGTTTCACAGTCAACTTTCCATGTGGTTTTGGTTGGCCCAGATTTCAGATCTTTTGTTTTTTAGGCTTGGGGGCAGGGAGGGAGGTGGCTATGAGACATCTTGTTTTTTTCCATCATATTGAGTCACAAGTTGTCACTTTGGCTGCTGAGCTGATTTTTTTTCCTCAGTATCTCTTTGGGGTGTTACCCTGTGAAGAGAACTGTAATTTCAGTGGAAGAATTCTTTCCTTCATTGCATGAGATTCTTGGCTGAGGCCACAAACTAATTGGATTCTGAAATGATGCTGTATAGAAAACTCATCTCTGAATCTCTGGGGCTTCCACCAACCAAAATGGGCCGACTGTGTTTTTCACAAGTCAAGCTAATTTCCAAATAATGTAGCAACAGTTCGGGCAATAAGAAGAGGGAGGGAAATTGATTTTGAAAGCCAATTTTGAGAGAGGAATGGAAAAAAAAATTGGAATTTGGAAGGTAGGGAGAACCAGACTGGTATATGGTACAACATGAGTCATGAGGGATTTAAAAAAAATATTGGGTCCCAGACGTTCTGGTTTCACTGGTATGGTATGGACTGCAGCCTTGACATTGGGATTTTACGAAGCCAAAATTTGAGAACCACCAGATTAGAAAGTCATGTGTGTTCTTCTCAGGATTTTGATGGAACCCATCCAGGGCCCTTTTACCTCTAACGTTGGCTGCATAACGCAAGGCGCAGAAGCAGTTTGACACTGGGCATTTCTAAATGTCAGGCTAGGCTGTTGGATGACTGACAGGCAAACCAGAGAGACAGGCAGAGCATAAAATTTGAGCTAGTGATAGAATCTGTGCCGGACCCAGTAACTGACAGGCTGCTAGTGACCCAGGCAGGAGATCTGCTAAGTCCTTCCTCTGGAGCTGGAGCCCCACGTTTGTCAGACATCCTAGAAATCATATCTGGCTGCTCCAGGCCGTGACGAACGTGGATGTGCTTCACTCTGGTGGGCTCCCTTGTTAAGTCTTCTCTGGTTAGCAGAGTGATTTATCTTGGGGGCTGTTCACCTTGGAATTGAGTTCTTATCTGTC
Organism: Globicephala melas; assembly: GCF_963455315.2. Lineage (NCBI taxonomy): Eukaryota > Metazoa > Chordata > Mammalia > Artiodactyla > Delphinidae > Globicephala > Globicephala melas. The sequence continues at coordinate 99,704,578 of NC_083315.2, forward strand.
CCACTGTGCCTGTCCCATGGAGATGTCTGGCCTGAGTGAGTGAGTGAGAAACTCCATCCACCTGTGTTGTCATTCAGGGACACAGATGTTTTGGATTCGTGACTTTTCCTCGGTGCCTGGAGAGATGTGGGTGTTGTCTGAAGTGGTCCCGTATTCAGTTGTTGGCCCACTCAGGGAATTCTGAAAGCTGAGTGTATTCTAACCCAGAATGGCACACCTCACTAAAAGAGCCATGCACAGGCTTTGTTGAGACTGTCCTCATTCAGATTAAAAGTTGGAAAATATATGCAGTCTTTGTGGGTGGGAGTGGAGTGCCCCATCCCCCGACCCTTGTCACTGACACATTGGGTGGCACATCTGACTCGTGCCCAATGGGGATAGTCATGGCTTTCACCTCAGTGGTCTTCTTCTGGCCTGTGCCCACCTGAGAGCCACATCACCTGCTCTTTGGTGAAGTAATGGGATTTTATCCCAAGTTCCAATTCCTCACCTCCTCTCTCTCTAGATCAGAGATCTCAAGCCCGTGTAATCACATGGCCAGACAGATGAGACGGGGGGAGAGAGGCCAGGGTAAGAGACACTAGGGGTGCTAGGCACTGCGGCAAACTGGAGAAGAGGTGACCCATCTGCGGGGCACACCTGCTACTTAGCTTCAGCCAGTTGTTGCCAAGAAAGAACTTGAGACCTAAGAGTTTCAAGAGAAACTGTAACTACAGAATAATACAAAATCTTTGGATTTTGTATGTTGACAGCAAATTCATATTTTAAAGAGAATGAGACAGACAAAAACTGCTATGTGTTAGATAGGATCTGGGGCTCCACTTCCGGTCACTCTTAAGAAGCAGCTTCTTTCCATGCCTTTGGATCTCCCTAGACCTCCCACCCCACCCCTGCCTCTCCCTGCCTCTCAGTACTATACATGGGCATGTAGGAGGGGTCCAGCCCTGATATCAGGGCTCTCTGTTATCAGTGAGATAACAGATGAGCTGGGTATGGGGTCCTGGGAAGACGTTTGCCTTTCACCCATAGAAACCTCATCCCACAGGAGAGAAGACTTAGAGAGGCGCCTTCCTCCTTCAACCCCCTTCATAGCCTTTGAAACCCAACCAGCCTCTTTATTTCCTTGGTCAAGAAACTAAGCCAGTTGTATGTTGTTAATACGGCTAAAATAAGGTAAGGGATAATGTCTGCAGAAGAATTGGAGCTTATATATTCCCTGAGAAGGAAACAACATACATTTGATTTTTGTGATCTATCAAAAGCCTAGTCTATCTAATATAATATCTATATAATAATATAATCTATTTAAACTCTTTCTCTGGTGTCCCATTATGATAAAATATTCAACTCAGGACTCCTTAAAGAATGATCCTTTATAAATTTACAGTACCTTTAAATAAAATGTGACAAACACATAATGTTTACAGAAACTACTGAGGAATTACCTTTTTTTAAAGTTTTTTTTTTTTTTTTACAGTGTATAGATCATTAAATGTCAGTGGTCAAAGTTGACAGGTTTTCTTATTAGAAACTATCAGCAATAAAGACGTAGACATAGTGAATGGACTTGAGGACACGGGCGGGGAGGGGAAGCTGGGGCGAAGTGAGAGTAGCATCGACACATATACACTACCGAATGTAAAATAGTTAGCTAGTGGGAAGCAGCCGCATAGCACAGGGAGATCAGCTCGGTGCTTTGTGACCTAGAGAGGTGGGATAGGGAGGGTGGGAGGGAGGCTCAAGAGGGAGGGAATATGGCGATACATGTATGCATATAGCTGATTCACTTTGTTATAAAGCAGAAACTAACAGCACTGTGAAGCAATTATACTCCAATAAAGATGTATTTAAAAAAAGATATGGGGATATATGTATATGTATAGCTGGTTCACTGTGTTATAAAGCAGAAACTAATACACCATTGTAAAGCAATTATACTCCAATAAAGACGTGAAAAAGAAAAACAAATTGTCAAGGCGGCCATTCATCCACAGCGTTTGTTATCAGGTGTACTAGATGTTAGTGTAGCAGCAGTGAGAAGAATTTGTGACTTTGTAATATCTTAACTGTCAAGAACATAAGTAGTGGACTCAGGGAAGGGTGTCTGGCAACTTCACAGTCAGAAAGTTGGGGATCTGAGTCAGAATTAGGTCACAAAAATTTGGTTGTGCTGGGGCTTCCCTGGAGGCGCGGTGGTTAGGAGTCTGCCTGCCAATGCAAGGGACAGGAGTTTGAGCCCTGGTCCAGGAAGATCCCACATGCCGCGGAGCAACTAAGCCCACGCACCATAACTACTGAGCCTGCGCTCTAGAGCCCTCAAGACACAACTACTGAGCCCACGTGCCACAACTACTGAAACCCACATGCCTAGAGCCCATGCTCCACAACAAGAGAAGCCACCGCAATGAGAAGCTCACGCACCACAAGGAAGAGTAGCCTGCGCTCGCCGCAACTAGAGAAAGCCCGTGTGCAGCAACGAAGACCCAATGCAGCCAAAAATAAATAAATAAAATAAATTAAAAAAAATTTTTTGGTTGTGCTAAAATATACTATCTTGACAGAATGTCTTTGAATGGCAAATCGATCTGTACTAGGTTCACTCTGTGTAAAGCAAGAGAGTTCTCTCTACCTGGGATTTCAGGGAGATGGATTGTCCCGTGCTCTTCTTACCTAGGCAGTGGAGGCTTTGGTTGCCTCCTATGGGAGTGAGGGGGTGTTGGGAGCACCGTGAAGCACAGAGGTGAGCAGGGACCTTGAGCTGAGGGGTGATGGGTTGTTCAGACCCCCCGGGGCAGAGTTGAGCCACGTGCCTGGCCCTAAGGAGAGTGAGGCCCCAACCTGGAGGGGTTCCCTCACCCCGGAGAAAGTGGGCATCTCCAGTAGTCAGGGTACCTGGGTGCTGAAGGGCATTGTAAGCTGTCACCTGCCCACAGCATGCTAAGAATGGACCTTCCAGATTGTGCCGACATTTCTTGGGTCTCTAGGTTGACTGTTTAGTTTCTCCAAACTGTAGCATTAGATGTAAATCCAGAATCCTACACAAGGGTTGGGATTTAGATGAGTTGGGACCGAGAGTCCTAAGAACACAGAGACCTCGTAGTAAACAGCACAGGCGTTAGAACCCATTATACCTGGGGCCGGATCCTGGCATCACCTTTGATAGGTGACCACCTCTTTCTAAGTCTCTATTTCTTCACCTGTGAAATAGACCTATTTTGTGGTGAGACTTTGATGACATAATTTTTATTTGCTCATTATCAATTTAAGCACAGCATTTATAGTACTCTTCAGGTCCGAATTGTCACAATTTAATAAATTAGTTGATCGAGAATGAAGTTCTCTCTTGTGACTCCTTTTCCTTTAAAATCCAATCTCCGTGATGAAGATTATTGATTGAACCTGTTGCTCTTCTTAAACTATTTATTTATTTATTTTTGGTTGCGTTGGGTCTTCACGTTCGCACTCGGGCTTTCTCTAGGTGCAACGAGCGGGGGGCTATTCTTTGCTGCGGTGCACGGGCTTCTCATTGCGGTGATTCTCTTGCTGCAGAGCAGCTGCTTTAGGCGCACAGGCTTCAGTAATTGTGGCACGGAGGCTCTAGAGCGCAGGCTCAGTAGCTGCGGCGCACGGACGTAGTTGCTCGGCAGTATGTGAGATCTTCCCGGACCGGGGCTACGAAACCGTGTCCCTTGCGTTGGCAGGCGGATTCCTAGCCACTGCACCACCAGGGAAGTCCCGAACCAGTTGTGTTCATGTGCTGGGAGAGAGCAGATGAGGCCCTGAGCCATTTCCCTGCTTAGAGGTTGGTGAAAGCTGTAGAGGGCTGAGTTCTATCGTAATTTGAACTTCCTTCGCAGAGACCTTCTTCCTTCATGAGAGCTGCAAGAACAAGGTAAGAGAAAGGGGCAATTTCCTGCAGTAAGTGAGGAAGTAAAGAGTACGGGTGCTTGAATTTTTTCGTCTGAAAGGAAAAAAATAGCTTCCTTGGCAAGGTGCCTGAGTTGGCTTCCACTGGGGAGTGGTGTTGCTAAAGTTATCACGGATTCTTTCTTCCCCCAGCTCACACTTCAACATACTAAAGCTTTGACCTGAACGAGAAACAATATTCTGTGAACCTTCTTTTGTAAATTTCTTGTTCCCTTTTCTTGCCTCTGATCTGTGAGCGACTGTCTGGGTCAGTCATACTCACCTAGAGTTAAGGCAGCCTGGGCAGCTCCATCTTAGAGAAATAATCACTTGCTGGGCCAGCAGGATGCCTTACCACCCACCGTGACCTGGTCACCCAGAAACAACTTTTGGTTGTGTAAGACATACTTTCCGGTTACCAGGACATGTTAAAGGCATTAGCAACCCTGGGCCAGATATGAACTAGGGCTCTTCTTATCTGCACTGTGTGAGGTGTGTCCCTCAAGAGTCTCATTTAGTGCTATCTTCTGCTCAGCTGTTATGAGGTCTTAAAAATAGCACTGCTTTGTTGGGTGAAACATCCTGAAGGAGAATGGAGTCAAGAAGCCCCTGGATGCCTTCCTTCAGATGACGGAAGTAGTGCATTACATTTAGAGAGCACTTTTAACTTCTCAAAGCTCATTCAAAAACTTAATAATTTTATCCTGGCAGTAATAGCCTTGGTCAGGATGGGTGTAACTTTCTTGTTGATTTCACAAGCGCTCTATATATTGCATGAATTGAAACCACCTGGTAAAATCCTGTAACAGGCCATCCAGAGATTATATTCAGCTGTCCCCCTCCCCAGCTGAATCCTGTATAGCCATTAAAATGATGCTGTAGAAACTCTGGAATTTCTGACGTGTAGAATACTTTTTACGGACAAATGTTCACATTATTTTACTGGAAAAATTGGGCTATAAACAATATGTTCAGTGTGATGCTGTGTGGAAAAAATGTCATATTTCTTTCAGACTAATGTTGTTTTCTGTTAACATTTTTAAGATAAGGATACATCTTACAAGGTATTTGCCCCACTCTTACATGATTCTTATTACAAGAATGGTAAATCTTATATTTGATAGCATTTGGGGATCAATTAGGATCTCTCTCCCTCTCTCTCAAATCCCTATCTATGTAAATAACTGAACAAGGATATCTACCAAAATCTTAACAGTGATTATCTCTGGTGGAGGACTGTGGGTGATTTCATTTTCTTTTTCTTTCCTTTGTGTTTTCCAAATTTTCTGAGCAAATATATTAATTTCAACAGTGACTTTTAAATACTTGATTTATAATGTGTGTTAGTTTCAGGCGTACAGCACAGTGATGCAGTTATACATATGTAATATATACTCTTTTTCAGATGCTTTTCCCTTACAGTTTATTATGAAACATTGAGTATGGTTCCCTGCGCTATATACAGTAGGTTCTTTTTGGTTACGTATTTTATATATAGTAGAGTGTGTATGTTAATCCCGAACTCCTAATTTATCTCTCCCTGGCCCCTTTCCCCTTTGGTAAGCATAAGTTTGTTTTTAAAAAGATAGTATACAGATACTTAAGACCCCAAGACCCCTTAATCAGGGCAGTGCACTCTAACAGAGAAAGATGAGGTTCTTTTCCCATGATTATTATAAAGTAGCAGATAGAGAATCAAAACAGCTACAAATACCTCCTGCAGAAATGGTTAAATGTATTTAGAGAGAGGTTGCTTTGGGGAAAAGGGAATATAAATAAGTGTAAATATTGTGTTTTAAGAGCTTTTTCTTGGTCATAGATATTTCTGTACAATGTAAGAATATCAGATAGGAAAGACATTATAAGACACTAATAAATTCCTACTTGTTTTTGTGGTTGATTCGTTCACAAGTGTTTTCCTCATAGAACAGGGAGACTACAGCTGTTTCCATTTTATAGATGAGGAAGGGCAATGAATAGCACTGCTGAAGTGGTATGATTAGTAAATGACAGTGGAATTCAGATTTCCTAATTTGGTTTTCGCTCCCCAAATACTGAAGGTGCAGAGGAGGCTTGGATACATCTTTTGCATCATATATGCGAAAAAGCGTTCACCAGGTACTCGGTGTTACTGCCATACTTGTGTAGATTCACAGCCTGCCCGGGATGAATGTCCTTTATTCATCACCTTAACCCAGACCTCTACTTGAGAGCCTGATTTATGGCAGAAACATAGGCTAGTGTTGTTTCTGTTAATACTGGGCTGAACTTAACATATGAAACAGCTTTGCTAGACTCGGGCCACTAGCTTTGGGGATGATCCGTCCATTTGGCATAAATCCTGCACAGACTAAGAGCGTGTCTGTCAGAACTGGCCCTAGGTAGGGGGGTGCCCAAGGACTACTACTGAAGGACTCAGAAGACTGCTGCTGTGGGATATCAAGTTTGTGTTTTTAGACTTGCTGCTGTTTGTTGTTATGAAATCCTGAGACCAGTAGGGCCGAGACTAATGAGGTTGACCATGGTGCCAGCTGCAGAGATGCTAGTGGTCAGAGAACTTCCCACAGAGGGATAGCGGTAGGCAGTGCCAGCCCCTTGGTCTCAGCATGACCCTGCTGTGAGCGACCACGTCTACCATCACATGACTAGAGACAGAGTTATTTAAATGAGCATTTATTGGCATTTCACTGTGGTACTTTTAGTTTGCATCTTTATTATGAGGGAGCATAGAAATGAATGAGAGGCTGGGACCGCTGATTTGGACATGAGGAACCATAAAGACTTTGCTTCTGAACGACTCTGTAAAGAGGTTTGAAACCCAGTAACTGATGAAAGATCCCTTTAGCTACCTATGTTGGTATTTACTTTCTAACCAGGTGTAAGTAGCAAATTAAACCTGTTTGTGACAGTGCTTTTTCTTTTTTTCAAACTCTGAGCCAATGTCTTTATCTTTATAAAATATCTGGGTTTGTGAAGATAAGCAAATTTAAACGCTAAATAAGATATGTGCTTAAAGCCATGAAGCTAATTCTGAAGACTATACTGAGAAATGCCGAGATTTGTTTTGTTTTGTTTTTTCTGTTAGTGGGTATTAGATGCATTTAGTAATCAGAGCTGAATTGAAATACTTTATATGTCAAAGGTATACTTTACCCAGTAATGTATATGCCTGATACATAGTAAATGTAAACATCCTTAATATATAAATATATATACACAAGAAATGAAGATGTGAGTCTTTTGGTGTTAATAAGTTCGATGAAATCTCTGAAGATTCTTCTAGGTCAAATTGTAAATTTCACCGTAGAATGATAATTCTGTAACAACTTTCAGTAAACATGTATGATGCGTTGATATAAACGTAATTTTAGAAAACTTAAAATGAATCATTTTTCTTTTTTCATTGAAGTCAATAAATAACCACAATTTCGTCTCCCATCAGCTTCATGGCCGATAATTACATTCAGGTATTTCTGTGTATCCTTGACATTCAACGCCGAACTTAAATGGTTAAGAGGAATCGGTTCATAATCAAGTCCATTGTTTTCTCCAATTTCTTCACAATATCGTTACTCCTAGTTAGATTTGGCTGAGTTGTTCTTTAAATAACCCTTGGATGGTTTCCAAATTAGAGCCAGGAGAGAGATTCTTAGCCAGCCATAATTTTAGAGGAGCTGTAAAAAAAAAAATGCCATTGCCAGAAAGCATATGGAATATCTTGTCAACCCAGAGATAAGCACTTGTTTGGTATGGGTATTTCTCACTTATAATAGCAGGCCACATGTTCCTGTGCTGTCAGAAGTGTTTTGCCTCTCCCTTTCAGGGGTGATGTGGCAGTAAAGTAATGGGTAGCTTTCATCTGGAGTGGTGCCTTTTATTAGTAGGAATGATGACAGGATATAAAATCAAAATATTGCTTGCACCGTCGTCTTTTAGCTTATACTGTTGACTATAAATGAGGGAACGTATTGGTGCTATTTAAAGGGAAGGAACTCACTTTTATTGAACTTTTACATGTTCGTGTGCTCATTTAATCCTCACAGCAATTCTAAATGGTAAATGTTCATCCCTTCTTAACCACTTTAGAAAACAAGCTTCAGAGCTGCTAAGTAACTTGGCCAAGGTCACATAGATGAGGGTGGCTGTGATCTGAATTGAAGTTGATCTGATCTCAAAGCTCAAGTGCCTTGGGCTAGACCATTCTCTTAAGCCTTCTGGTTTGTGCATGCACAATGACTGTCATTGAAATGCCGAATTCAATTAGCGCAATAAACATATCACAAAATAGGGATCTATTTATGATTTTAAATGAAGAATGTCTGCTGACTACTGTTGTTACTCCCCCCCCCCTCCCCGCTCTGCGGCATGTGGGATCCTCCCGGACTGGGGCACAAACCCATGTCCCCTGCATCGGCAGGCGGACTCTCAACCACTGCGCCACCAGGAAGCCCTGCTGTTACTTTTAACTGTCAAAATTGGAAAGTATTAAGCTTGAGTTACTGTTAAAAGCATATAAACCAAGCAAATTATTAAAAAACTGAAAGGCATTATCACTATAACAAAGTCTTAATGTAAATGGAAAATAGTTGCGTTCATAATACGTTCATAATAAAAGTAGAAACAGGACTGACGTGAATTAGATTTTTGAAAGCTGTAGACTAATTGTTTTTTCTTTCTAGATAGAATGTGTACTTTTAATCTATACATATAATCTTTGTTTAAAGTCTTTTTTTTTTTTTTTTTTTTGGTATTGGATGTCAAGTGTCCGATGGGCTATCTCTCGGGGAAACTTGGAAGCAGAATGAAAAGAGCATGAATCCTTAAGTCAGATGGCCCGAGTCTAAGTCCTGGTTCTGCCACTGACTGGCTTGGTGACCTTGTGCACATGGTAAACTTGGAAAGCCTTGGTTGTCTCATTTGGAAAGTAGGAACCATAACATTTCCTAGGTTGCTGCAAAAGCCCCAGTGAGATAATATTTATGGAAATACTGTAAATACACAGAGTTCTGTGAGTCAAGAGTGATGATACTTTCTATCAGACATACAAAAGAAAACTTTGGTTTTCTTGGGTGAGTATTTTTAGTGTGAGACGTGGCTTAGTGATCTGAGTGAGCGGCCATGGCTAGTTTTCATGCTCGAAGGCCACAGTCCTGGTACTGGAGACCGAGGCTGTAAACCACACCCCTGGCATACTGCATTAAGGATGTGGCTTAGAGTTTAACTGGGTGATATGCGACCATATAAACTTTCTTGTGTCGACTCGCTAGGGATGTTCCCAGGGGCTTTTTACTGAGTTATTTGGCTAAGCTTCTAGGCCAGAGATAAGATTCTGGGACCATAGGAAGTTTATCTTGCCTTTCATAGTGAAAAGAAATACCGTTAAGCAAATCTGGAGAACCATGAAATCTCTCTGGTGTGCTGATATATTCTTTTAGCCTGGATGTATTATGTGTTCAATAAATAGTTTCTCCAGTAGAAAACAGTGATCAACTCATTGGGTAGATGCTTCTCTGATACTTACAAGCAGGTGAGGTCTGTATGTAGTAATGATATGTATTCATGATGTTTCAAGTGTGAAAAACCCAACTCAAATGAGCTTGCAAAACGGGAAGATTATTTGCTAGTGTAATTAGATAGTCCAGGTGATGATGTTGGCTTCAGACACAGTTGAACTGAGGATTTAGACGATGTCATCGGAATTCTCCTCTGTGTCTTTTGGTTGGCTCTGCTTTATTTTCAGGCAGGTTCTCTCTGTGGGGACAAAGAGACCCACAGTGGCTCCAGGCCCTTAGCATCCTCACTGCTGTAGATCTTGGAGAAAAGAACGTGTTTCTAAACTCTTCTCTACCATCCCTATTAATTCTGAAAAGTACTTTTAATGGCCTTGCTTAGGTCATGTGCCTACCCTTGAACTAAACAGCATACCTAGAAGGGTGTGTTATTCTGACCATCCAGCCTGAGCTGTCTGCTCATCCCTGTGGTTAGAAATTATGGTATTCAATTATAGTAGGGGGTTAGGATGGAAAGAGCACCCCAGTAGTTCATTAGCACTTTGTGTGCTTTGTCGAGCATACATGAACATAGCATTGTGATTGGATGTCAAAGAAATGCCTTCTTCCATTAACATCTTCTCTGATTAGAGAGGTGATTAGGGAGGAGGGAGTCTCGAGGAGTAGATAACTGATGACAGATAAGTTGCTCCCTTTGGCCAGATGGCTGGACCTCCGAGGGTTTCAGTGCCCCTCTCAGGAATCCTCCAACCGTTTTCCCCCGACCTCTGGCCTCACCCCACCTCCATAAAACCTCTATCTGTGATCTCTTCATATCAGCCTGACATGAAAGTGTAGACCAAATGAGATTTAATTGCCTCTGAAGAACATTTACACTGGAGTGTTTTTCAAAGATAAGCTTTTAAGAGCCAAAGAATAAAGAATTACCATGAAACAATGGACAGAAGGTCTCTAAATGGGGGTCAGGCAGCCCTGCCCTGCAAATCCTCAAGGAATACAGTGCAGGCAGGCCCCTAGTCTGCTGCGGGCTACAGTCTCCAGCCCCTGTGTTCTGAAGAATCAGTTTGGACGTAGCTGAAAGCCGGCAGATGAGAGCCCTCCCGTTGGAGAGCGAAGAACCGCCTCGGGACGGTCCATTGATTCCTTCCACAAATGTTGATGGAATTCCTGATACATGCCAGCTCTGAGTCTGGGTTCTGAGGCTACATCAAGGAGCACAGCAAAGTTCCTGACCTAACTGGGTGTTCATTCTAGGATAGGAGAGAGAGCAACAATAAATAGAAAGGCAAATGAACGAATGTGTTGGCAGAGAAGTAAAGCGGAACAGTATGGTGGAGGGGAGAAGCCTCACTGGACAAAGGCCTGATGGAGGAGTGAGATCGAGCTTTGTGGAGAGAGTTCCAGGCAGAAGGAACAGCAAGTACCTGGGCCTGAGATGGGCCGCGCTTGGCGTGACAGAGGAACAGCAGGTGAGGTCGCTGGAGCCAGAGTGCTGGGGGCCTCGGAGGCCACTGTAAGGACATGGACTCGTGCTCTGAGAGAGGTGGGAAGGCCCTGGAGAGGTGACATGCCCCTTCGCCCCGGTAAAGACCCGAGAGCTGGGTAGCTCGTTTTGTGTTGCTGGATGGAGTGGGACGGGCTTCCTGTAGCTCCCTACCGGCTAAGTGGAACCCTCGCTCCTTGGCAGTGGAAGAGAGTGAGTAGAGAGAAAATGGTGGCATCTACAGAGAACAGGAGTGTGAAACAGAAAGGCACTTACTCCTCCTATGGCGGCTGGGTTCCAGATTAAGCATGAGCTATACAGTTGCCATCTGAGCGGCTCCTGCAGCATGTGTATTCTTCCTTTCCCCTTTTCTCTCAAGAGTCAAATCTAGTAGTGTTCTCCCGTACAGTGTTGCTTGGGAGTAGGGTTCCCAGATTTAAAAAAGAAAAAGAAAAAAAAACGGGGACACCCCAGCAAAACTTGAATTTCAGATAAACAGCAAATAACTTTTCAGTATGTCCCAAATGCCGCATGCCATCTGGTATTTTATCTGGTACTCTGTCCCGTGCACACTAGCTGTCTTGGTCTCTCCAGATTCTCAGCTCTGTCTCCTTTACTCAGGCTCCCCCTGAGGGTCCCCTCCACATGCCACAGCCTGGAACCCCTTAGGCAGAAAGCAAGGCCAGCTGTTGGGCTCACCACCCTTCTTTGCCTGATGGCCAGTGTCTTGAAATCCACTGTTTCATACACACTATCTTGTCCTAGTTTTATTTATTTATTTTTCTCTATTGTCATTTCAGGAGGGAGGGTAAATCTGGTCCTTCTGTCTCATCTTGGCCAGAGGCGGGTGCACAAGAGGCAGTATCATAGGAGTTTATCTCTCCTGGAGTTGTAGCTATGCTTGCCAAACAGCTGAATTAAAACCCACCTCTTGGAGGGAATCAATCTATTTTGTAGACTAAAAAGATGTGAGGGAATCAGGCAATGCCAGTTCCCATTCCCTTTTTCCTTCAGACCTGGATTGGAGGAGGATTGCAACCCAAGAGATACCTGAAAGTACTGGGGTCTAGTGGTCCTGGGATTCAAATCATGTCCATAGCTTAGAGCAGTCCAAAGAGGTATAAACCCCAAAGACTATAGAAGTCAAGTTCAAATAGATTCTGTTCTGTTTCCTTTCTTTCACTGTTTGGTTTTGAACCTGGAAAAATTGTACATCTCACTGCATAAACACGACCTGGGGCTCTGTGTACAGTGATAAATGGGAGCGAGAGGAACCGTGTAACTGGCACATATAATGCAGCTGCCTGGGGAAATCGCGTCACAGCACTGATGAAGCAGAGATTTGGGCCCAATCTGCTAGGTCATCAGACTCGGGCGCATTATTGCTCCTCATTTATTTTTAAATAGCTGAACACGATGCTTAGCCTCCTCGGAGACAGGCCCAAGGCTCCCTAATTTGGAATCATCTGAGAAGAATTGAACAGGCAGGTCGCCTCTACAGTGCAAATTAATTATTCACTACGCGTCAAGATGTTGAGAATGATTTGTTACAAGTTTAGACAAACTTTTTGTCGCTCAAGTTCATCCTCATTATTCAAGTGCAGGACCAGCCATCCGTAATGGATTCAAGAAGAAAAGCTTGTCAGGCGAAATAAACTGACTGGTTAGAAAGCAATGAGTAGTCTGTGTGTGCTTCGCTGCATTATTTTCATCTAATTGTCAGAGTTGGAATGGAGTTGTAAACATCTCTCAGAGAAGTTTGCTCTTCGCCGTAGAGTCTTTCGACTCCCGAGTGATAGGAGGGTACAAGCCCTCAGACCACACAGCAGTGGGTGGAGGGCCCGGCTGGGTACCATTACCACATCCATCCTCGGCTTAGAAGCTGGCTTCCTGCTGGTACTCAGCTTCTCAGCCCCCTCCACCTGGATTTTTCTTGCTCTGGGCTGTTTGAAAGTTGTTTCCCTAGGGCTGAAATTGTCTTGCTGAGCCCCTGAGAAAAGTTATGAGATATCCAGACTAAATGTAAACAATAGGTTGTTGTTGTGTTTACACAACACTCAGCTATGACATTGACATCTTTGAGGGATTAAGTGAGGCAGGCAAATGTGCTTCCTTAAGGAGTAGGGGGCAGACGTTTGTAATCAAAGCAAACAAATCTATCTGCTACATTCTATTCAAATGTACGTGGTGAGGGGAGTTTATGTGGCCACGTATAGACATGAGAGGGAATAAGGTGTAAGGCTTGTTTAGATAGGATACTTGTGGGGTCATTAGGTAACCTCACCTGTTCCCTGGGCATGCTCTGTCTTCCAAATTACTACTTTTTTTTTAATTAGTTGAGCAAAGCTGCCAAAATCTAAATCATAGAACTTCCCACAACCTCAAATTTACCTTGAGTTAATTTCCCTGACTGCTCACATGCAAAAGATCATGAGGGCTGCAGAGGTTTCACACTTTCTGAGAGGCTATGTCTTTGTCAGAAAATCCTGTTTCTGTGCAGGTCTCTGCCCTTTGGCTGTACAGCCATGGTTTCTCATGGACCTTGCTGGTGGCCGTCACCTCACCAATAAGCCCCAAGGTGTAGGGAGAAAACTGTCTGACCCTTTGCAAACGTCTGGTCTGTCTTTCCTATCTTTTGGAGGTTTTCTGTAGTCATCAGCTCCATGAAGACATTTTAGGACCAAATTAACCCCCAAGAAAGAATTTGCCACAGTTGTCCGCCAAGAAATCTCATGTTACTGTGAATGTAATAGCAACTGTATGTTTCTTGGGTGTCGGTTACACCTGTTGGTGCTACTCATTCTTCTTCTTAGTGAAGAGTTTCTAAGTTACTTAGGATAGTTACTTAGGCAAACAGATTATAAATATGACCACTGAAATGAAATAGACTCATTTCCCTTTCAGAAATAGTTATGGGCTCACAGAGGCAGTAGTCTCTGGCAAAAGAATGCAGCTTTTCCATCTAATGACCCCTTTGGCCTGCGGCCGGGAAGGGCGGGCTGTACTGGGCACTGACTTGCCGGTGACCTCTTCCAAGTGCCAGAGGTATGTTCCTGAGCTTGATCTGGGCTTTGATGCCGCTGCTCCCCAGGGGGCAAGCTGATGGTGGAAACTCCGGCTCTCTTTAAGCCCTTGGGAGAGGCAGCAGGTGGTGGTGTGTGGGTTTCCATCAAATAACTCAGTTGTCAGCAGAAGGATCACTTTGCAGCCACCCCAACCAACAGAACGAGTTTGTTGGCAGAGGTCTCCCTGCCCACTGGGGAAAGGAGAGGAAAACCCCATGGTTTCCCTTCAGGGCCTAACCTTTGTCACCAGGGCTCAGGAGGATGGGACTCAGGCCTTTTCCTGTATCTCTGGGGATGGACAGGTTTGCTTGTAACTCTGAAGCTGAGCAGCGTGGCTAAATCGAGCTTCTGCTCCACTGGTGCATTTGCAGAACGGTCCTCCGGTTTGCCTGTTTCACACCCTCCCACTTCGGCAGCTTCCTGTTTGCAAACAGATTTGCTTGTTAAATGGAGAAAACCAAGTCTGTGTGCATTTGTGTCAGGGAAAGGAGGAGGAAAGCCAGTCTTCCTGGAGGAAGGCAGCTGGGGTTGAGTCTGGATCAAGAGAAAAAGATTCTGTTTGAGAAAATAAGATTCCATAGGATGGTTTTTCCGTCTTTTTATTGTGTTCTTTTTGAGCATAGGAATGGTCTGTCCATCTCTAAACCTAAAAGGCAAGTGTACCGTCTTGATAATCATGATTTTTTTAATACCAAGATTTCTTCATGTATAAAGTAACTCTCCTCTTTTGAAGAAAAAAAAATGAGGCATTCTTGCAACCTCTTGAATTCTGGCATTTGTGCTTCTAGGAGAGGTTTCACTATGCTTTAGAAAAAGAAGGTAAGTTGCATTTCCCAGGAAACATGGTAAAAGCACATTTGTATTATCCAAATGCTTTTCTTGCTGATTTAGAGGATTCTCAAAAGATTTATGTCTTGGGCAAGAGTTCATACTATTTTAGCAAACTTTTCAAAAGATGAACATTAGGAAGAGATGCTTATCAAGCATGATTTCCAAAAGGCCTGAAAAAACTCTGAAACCAAAGTAAAGAACTGTTCATTCCTAGTGGAAGAGTCATGCTATTTGATAGAAAAGATAGTCTTCTTTTAAAAGTAGTCATTGCAGTGCAGTATGTTAAGCGCTACGATAGAAAGTGAACCAGTGCTCTAGGAGCCCCGCAGACAGCAAGAGGGGGAGTGATCACTGCAAGCCAGGGAGTGGGGAAGGCTTCAGAGAGGAGCTGACACTTGAACTAGACTTTAAAGGAAAAGTAGAAATAGAACAGATGGAGAAAATGGAAAGAACATATTCCAGGGAGCAAGAAAGGCATAAAGGAAGAGAGAAAGACAGGGAAGAGCTGGACAAAGTGGGTTGTATGAAGAGGTCAGTGCGGCCAGAGGTGGAAACACATAGAGGAAAATGATCCTGGAATGATAGTTGGGAAACCTGGACTTTATCCTATAGAACATAGCCTATAGAATAAGTTAGCCTGTCAGTGATGTGCACTTGAAGATTTTTGAACAGGAGATGACTTTAGGTTTGTATTTTAAGACAACTAACTCTGAAGCAGTATAACTGAGTACCTGGGAAAGGCAAAGTTAGAAGCCCCACTAAGACCAGGCATAAAGTTATTGTCCAGAGACATGAGGGCCTTGACTTCAGACACTGGGAATAGGGATGAAGACAAGGTGACATAGTCACAAAATATTTCGATGATGTAGAAAACAGGATTTGGAAGTTGACTTGTTTTGCGGGGAATCGGGGCAGTCTGCTAGAGTGTTGAGGGCAGGAGCTAAAATACAGCTCTGAGTTCTAAGGGAATGAATGGAG
The DNA here is from genome assembly GCF_963455315.2 of Globicephala melas. Lineage (NCBI taxonomy): Eukaryota > Metazoa > Chordata > Mammalia > Artiodactyla > Delphinidae > Globicephala > Globicephala melas. The sequence continues at coordinate 99,720,351 of NC_083315.2, forward strand.
GTAAAGAAGAGGCAGCCATGAGGATAGAGGAGTCTTTATTTCCAGAAGCTTGAATGTTCAGGAAAAGCAGAAAGCTGAGTAGTCTTTGGTGGGAGGACATGGGAGTGGTGCATGGCCATCCTGCTGTGTGTGTCATAATGAGGGAAACTTAAGTTTTTGGTGGCAGTAGTTGGTGGAGGGGGGCGGGTAGGACAAAGTAGGAAGAGAACAAATAGAGATATAAGAGCAAGGGGATAGTTAGTGGGCAGAGGTTCCTGAAGAGACATGAGCAGGGTCTGGGAATCAAGAATTAGGTAAAGGAGAGAAGTCAAATTCAAAAAAAGCCACCGTGGCAAGTTGAGGTTGCTGAAACCCTCAGTTCTACCTTTTCGGGAACAGTGACTCCACAGACTTGGAATTCTTCAACTTGGAGCGAGCACCTTAGAGTTCTTTCCTGTTTCTACTTGCTGCTGACCTCCCTAGAAGGGACAGTGAATCCATTGCAAGTTGGTTCTGGCTCTTGGAGATGGACTGTGCAGGAAGCAATCAGTATGATGTTGGACTCTCCTGACTCCAATCATAACATCGAGCTCCTGCCCTCCCCACATTTTTTTTTTTTAATCTATGTGCTTTCCTTTGGGCTTTAGTTTGAAAACATGTGCGGAAATAAAGTATCTTGTAAAGGGTTGTCTGACACTTAATGGAAATAGTACCTTTACCTGACAATGTGACCACATAAAATACACTTTCTTTCTTTTTTGGCCTTTATTATGTTGAGGTAGGTTCCCTCTATGCCCACTTTCTGAAGAATTTTTATCATAATGGGTGTTGAATTTTGTCAAAAGCTTTTTCTGCATCTATTGAGATGATCATATGGTTTTTCTTCTTCATTTTGTTAATATGGTGTATCACATTGATGGATTTGTGTATATTGAAGAATTCTTGCATCCCTGGGATAAATCCCACTTGATCATGGTGTATGATCCTTTTAATGTGCTGTTGGATTCTGTTTGCTAGTATTTTGTTGAGGATTTTTGCATCTATATTCATCAGTGATATTGGTCTGTAATTTTCTTTTTTTGTAGTATCTTTGTCTGGTTTTGGTATCAGGGTGATGGTGGCCTCATAGAATGAGTCTGGGAGTGTTCCTTCCTCTGCAATTTTTTGGAAGAGTTTGAGAAGGATGGGTGTTAGCTATTCTCTAAATGTTTGATAGAATTCCCCTATGAAGCCTTCTGATCCTAGACTTTTGTTTGTTGGAAGATTTTGAATCACAGTTTCAATTTCATTACTTGTGATTGGTCTGCTCATATTTTCTATTTCTTCCTGGTTCAGTCTTGGAAGGTTATACCTTTCTAAGAATTTGTCCATTTCTTCCAGGTTGTCCATTTTATTGGCATAGATTGCTTGTAGTAGTCTCTTATGATGCTTTGTATTTCTGTGGTGTCCATTGTAACTTCTCCTTTATCATTTCTAATTTTATTGACTTGATGCCTCTCCCTCTTTTACCTGATAAGTCTGGCTAATGGTTTATCAATTTTGTTTATCTTCTCAAAGAACAAGCTTCTAGTTTTATTGATCTTTGCTGTTGTTTTCTTTGTTTCTATTTCATTTATTTCTGATCTGATCTTTATGGTTTCTTTCCTTCTACTAACTTTGGGTTTTGTTTGTTCTTCTTTCTCTAGTTCCTTTAGGTGTAAGGTTAGATTGTTTACTTGAGATTTTTCTTGTTTCTTGAGGTAGGCTTGTATTGCTATGAACTTCCCTCTTAGAACTGCTTTTGCTGTATCCCATAGGTTTTGGATCGTGTTTTCATTGTCATTTTTCTCTAGGTATTTTTTGATTTCCTCTTTGATTTCTTCAGTGATCTCTTGGTTATTTAGTAATGTATTCTTTAGCCTCCACTTGTTTGTGTGTTTTACGTTTTTTCCCCTGTAAGTGATTTCTAATCTCTTAGTGTTGAGGTCAGAAAAGATGCTTGAAATGATTTCAATTTTCTTAAATTTACTGAGGCTTGATTTGTGATGCAAGATGTGATTTATCCTGGAGAATGTTTCATGTACACTTGAGAAGAAAGTGTCATCTGCCGTTTTTGGGTGGAATGTCCTATAAATATCAATTAAATCTATCTGGTCTATTGTGTCATTTAAAGCTTGTGTTTCCTTATTAACTTTCTATTTGGACGATCTGTCCATTGGTGTAAGTGAGGTGTTAAAGTCCCCCACTATTATTGTTACTGTCGATTTCCTCTTTTATAGCTGTTAGCAGGTGCCTTATGTATTGAGGTTCTCCTATGTTGGGTAATATATATTTATAATTGTTACATCTTCTTCTTGGATTGATGCCTTGATCATTTTGTAGTGTCCCTCCTTGTCTCTTGTAACATTCTTTATTTTAAAGTCTATTTTATCTGATATGAGGATAGCTACTCCAGCTTTCTTTTGATTTCCATTTGCATGGAATATCTTTTCCATCCCCTCACTTTCAGTCTGAATGTGTCCCTAGGTCTGAAGTGGGTCTCTTGTAGACAGCATATATATGGGTCTTGTTTTTGTTTCCATTCAGCAAGCCTGTGTCTTTTGGTTGGAGCATTTAATCCATTCACGTTTAGGGTAATTATCAATATGTGTGTTCCTATTACAATTTTCTTAAGTGTTTTGGGTTTGTTTTTGTAGGTCCTTTCCTTCTCTTGTGTTTCCCACTTAGAGAAGTTCCTTTAGCATCTGTTGTGGAGCTGGTTTGGTGGTGCTGAATTCTCTTAGCTTTTGCTTGTCTGTAAAGCTTTTGATTTCTCCATGGAATCTGGATGAGGTCCTTGCCAGGTAGAGTAATCTTAGTTGTAGGTTCTTCCCTTTCATCACTTTAAATATGTCATGCCACTCCCTTCTGGCTTGTAGAGTTTCTGCTGAGAAATCAGCTGTTAACCTTATGGGAGTTCCCTTGTATGCTATTTGTCATTTTTCCATTGCTGTTTTCAATAATTTTTCTTTGTCTTTAATTTTGGCCAATTTGATTACTACGTGTCTCGGCGTGTTTCTCCTTGGGTGTATCCTGTATGGGATTCTCTGCGCTTCCTGGACTTGGGTGGCAATTTCCTTTCCCATGTTAGGGAAGTTTTTGACTATAATCTCTTCAAAGATTTTCCTCGGGTCCTTTCTCTCTCTCTTCTCCTTCTGGGACCCCTATAATGCAAATGTTGTTGCGTTTAATGTTGTCCCAGAGGTCTCTTAGTCTGTCTTCTTTTCTTTTCATTCTTTTTTCTTTATTCTGTTCTGCAGCAGTGAATTCCACCATCTGTCTTCCAGGTCACTTATCTGTTCTTCTGCCTCAGTTATTCTGCTATTGATTCCTTCTAATGTATATTTCATTTCAGTTATTGTATTGTTCATCTCTGTTTGTTCTTTAATTATTCAAGGTCTCTGTTAAACATTTCTTGCATCTTCTCGATCTTTGCCTCCATTCTTTTTCTGAGGTCCTGGATCATCTTCACTACCATTATTCTGAATTCTTTTTCTGGAAGGTTGCCTATCTCCACTTCATGTAGTTTTTCTGGGGTTTTATCTTGTTCCTTCATCTGGTACATAGCCCTCTGCCTTTTCATCTTGTCTGTCTTTCTGTGAATGTGGTTTTTGTTTCACAGGCTGTAGGACTGTAGTTCTTCTTGTTTCTGCTCTAAAATACACTTTCTGTGCTTCATTTTTTTTTTTTTTTTGTGGTATGTGGGCCTCTTATTGCTGTGGCCTCTCCTGTTGTGGAGCACAGGCTCCGGACGCACAGCCTCAGCGGCCATGGCTCACGGGCCCAGCCGCTCCGTGGCATGTGGGATCTTCCCGGACTGGGGCACGAACCTGTGTCCCCTGCATCAGCAGGCGGACTCTCAACCACCGCGCCACCAGGGAAGCCCTGTGCTTCGTTTTCTTTTATCTGTATAACTTAGGCATTGGGTTTGATTACCACTAAGAATCATCCTTTTAGTTCCAAAATTCTGTGGTGGTGTGGCTCCAACTTGAATTGGTGCCCATTTAAAAGACATGAATCTGAACGAAAAAGTGATACAGAATGTGCTCATCAGTGAGGCAGCCAGTGTTGATGGGCCACATATGTTTAAAGTCCCCATGTCACCTTACCAGGTATCTGCAGTACAAGGGCATTTTGCCTGTGTAAGCAGCGTATGCTTCAGCTCAGAATATATGCCAAGCACACTTGAGAACGTTTGTATTTTGCAGCTGAAATACAACACAGCTGGCCTCCTAAATGATGTAAAGTCTTCCTCTCCACCAGCAGAATTAAAACTAAGAGACTGTTATGGTGCCTCTAAGAGAGTGGAGATGCAACCTATAATTATGAATTTATCAGACAGTAGGTGACTTTCCACAAGCAATCCTTAACATGTTACCCTAATCATACTTTCTCCTCTGGAGAATCCACCCTTGTTTTCACAAATTTGAGTTGCATGGAGGATGGAATAGGGGAAAGAGATGTGTTGCTCATCCTTCATGGCTGAAAAAAGAAAATTTGATGGGTTTTCTCCTTACCTGAAGCTGAGCAACCAAAAGATAGAGGAATCAGAGTGTCAGGGAGATGGGTGTTCAGTAGGTGACCTGGGCGTCTCAAGCCCAGGGTCCTGTGTATATGTCTCCACAGAGCTTAATTCATGCCTTTGTGTCATGTTACTTGTGTTGGTATTTAAGTGTAGCTAATATTTTTCTAATGGCATAGAAGAGCAAGGTGAAATCCATTGCATTTCTTGTAGGCTCTTCCTTTCAGAGTTGAGGTCCCTTCACATCTCTTATTTGTTCTTGCAACACCCTGGTTAAGTAGTGTTTACCATCCTCATTTTGCACAGGAGGAAGTTAAGGCACAAAAGAGTCAGATTCAGCCTGGCAGGTGAGGGACAGGTGAAGCACTAGAGTCAGGTCCAGCACGTCATTGTCCTTCTCTTTAGACGGAAATAAAAAGAAATTAAATTTTTAAAAAGCAACTGATGTTTGAGTTGTTTGCCTCGTTCTTTGCCTACCTTATAAGAAAGGAATCTATTTGCTTCTGATCAGGGCCTACCATGAAATATGCCCAAATAGGAGAAATAAAAGAGCAAAAATATTGTGGGTCAGTACCCACCATTGGTAAAGTGGAATCCCACTATGCCCGTTGCCTGTATGTTGCAAATGATAAGCTGTCATTCTAGGAGTGTTTTTGAGCACTTGTGTTGTGTCAGGCAGTGTGCTAGGCACTGAGGATACATGGTGAGCCCTCACAGAGCTCACAGTCTAGTGGGAAGAAGAGGCAAGTAAACAGATGATTCAGATTATATGAAAAATGCTGTGATTGCAGTAGTACAAGGTATCACAAAGAGGAGGACACGAGAGAGGAGCCAAGAAAAGGAGCCTCTTTTCTTGGGGATGCTACATAGTTGGGGAGGATTGCCTTGAAAAGATGACTAAAATACATCTGAATAGGTTAGCCAGGTCAAAGAGAGATTCACTTGCTATTTATTCTATCCAGAACACAGGCCTGGAGGTAAAAAGATCCCTGTGAATTAGAGGAGAAACTTAATGAAAGCTGAGTTGGTGCCTGATGAGACAGGAGAGAGAGGCAGAGGCCAGATATGGCAAGGCTTTCAAAGCTGTCAGGTATTAGAAGGGCCTTCAGCAGGGAGTGCATCTAATCAGAGCTGTTTCCAATCAGTCATTCTGGGTCTAATGATAGGCTGGAGACAAGACTAAAGGCAGAGAGCCCAGTTGGAGTTTGTTCGCCATCCAGATTGAAAATCCAGGCCCTGGACTAGGAGAATAGTATTGAGGATGGAAGTAATCTACATGGGGTGGGAAAGATTTAGTGGAACTTGGTGATCATTGTACGAGGAAAAAGACAAAGGAGTGAGGCTTCAGGGATGAGGCCTGGGTTTCTGGTTCTGAAACTCAGGGAAATGGTGAGGTAAGGCAGTGGCTCTGAGGGATGGTAGGAGACAGTGAGCTTGCTTTTAGACACCTTTAACTTTATCTGTGAGAAATTCAAGGAGAGACACCCAGGAGGCAGTGGAGGAGGTGTGGACCAAAAGCCCAGTTGAGAGATGTAGGCTGGAGATCAAGATCTGTGTCTGAATCCTTAGCAAAGGAATCAAAGCTTTTGGGGCTTCGAGGTCAGGGGTGAGATGACCCAGACACACAGCGGAGAGCGGAATGAGGGGAGGACCTATGCGAGAACCAGAAGGCAGGTGCCATATAAGGGAAGGAGAGAGGGAGAAGGGTCATCAGAGGAAATTGAAAAGGAGCATCAAATGCAGCCAAAAAACACAAATATTGCGTAATGCCTGCCACTTACGTTAAATGGCCGGGACAGGCAAATCCATAGAGACAGGAAGCAGACAAGTAGTTGCCAGGGGCTGGGGAGAAGGGAAAATGGGGAGAGACTGCCAATGGGTATGGCGTTTCTTTCTGAGGTCATGGAAATGTTTTAAAATTAGGTGCTAGTAAAAGCTGCACAATTCTGTGAATGTACTGAGAACCACTTAATTGTACACTTTGAAAGTATGATGTGTGAGTTATATCTTAAAGTGTCCTGTATAAAAGGAGCTTCAGTAAACCAAACACCTTGATTATGGGAGAAGTAGAGTTAATGCAAGGTTGCGGGGCACAGGGATTTTGTAAATTGGTATCAACTTTCACCTGCTTTTCTCTAGATCCTTCAGTAATCAGGCTGAGCCCATCCACCTCTGAGAATCGCATGTGCCTACAAGTTTATGCTTACAATTCAGTAAATTAAAAACAAGAGACCAACATGAGAAGGACATCTCATTTCAGAACCACAAGACTGTGAAACGTGTTTTTCTTGTTACAATAAGCACAAAGCAGCCACAATGTAAAAGGACTCGGAAGGCATCCAAGGCTTTGAACTACCATCATTTTTCACATCACTCCTGAGTGAACGGTTATTTTTTAAATTTTTAAAAAATTTAACCCAAGAATAAACAGAACCTATTCTTACAGAAATGGCAATTTAAAATCTTTTGACCTAAGTCAAAGGTGTGTTTTGCATTCCTGCTTCTGTGAACTTAGCCTCAGCCTTCAATCTTCCTGGGACCCCGCTGAGCTGCTGTCTCCCTGTTGCTTTAATTTTCCAGGGCTACCCAGGGAGTTAAAATGGATAAGTTAAAATGGAAGCGATGCAAGGAAAATCCAGCCCAGCCACTAGTGAGAGCCGGTACATGGGCAGCAGATTTGGGAGAGCCAGGTTCATGAATCAGTCTTAGGAATTAGTCCAGTTCAAGTTTCTGGCCCTTATGTTTGTAATGATCAGCTCTTAGTAGAACTGTTTTGGGGGGAAAACTTTTCAAATGTAAAGGATGTCTATGCGTGTATTAAAACTGGGAATGCGGAGGCTCAGAGGAATGACTGACAATCCCAGCTTCACATGTGGGATTAAGTCAGGGAGCCAGAGTTGAAACCTAGGGCTTCCCCCCTCCTGTGGAGCTCATCATCTTTTCTTGCGACATCAGCTGCCCCGTGGGTCCAGCCTTGGGGGTGGGAGATGGGGCACACCTGAGTGAGGACTTATGGAATGGACTTGCTAAAGGGCGTAGGTGAACCTCCTCTGGGCCTGGACACTCAAGACTGGGCCAAGCCACATCCTTCTGAAATGAGCATGTTAAAAGCCTCTTTGAGGTTCTGATGAAATGCGGCATGACCTTTAGGTAAACTTCTCAGCTAGGCCCTTGGGGACTTGATCACAGAAGATTCCAGCTTGTTTCTTTTTGGAATGCCTCCGAAGACCAGCACGGTCCCTGACGTGGTGTCAGATAGTGGCTCCAGGAGAGAAGACTCAGAACACAGGTCATTTCCAAGTGCTGGGCGGGGGCCTGGCTGCCATAATGGAGCAATGGCTCAGGCTTACTGATACGAAGCAGTTCCAAAGAAGCAGAAGAGCAAGACTTGCATATTTGGGTCTACTTCTTTGTTCTCTAGTGGATCCAGCATGCTGGTAAAAGTAGGAACTCGTTAGCGTGACCAGAGTAGCACAGGGGAGGGAGAAATTCAGTGGTGATTCCTGTCCATTCAGGCCAGGGGTACTAAGTAAACTCCAACTGAAAAGTAGTCAAAAGTTTACTTTAAAGCTGGTTGTGAAGGATGTGGAATAAGTTTTCCAAATGCAATAATAGTAGAAATGGGGGTTGTAGGTAGTAAAAAATTGAGCAGAGCTGGAATTAGCTAACTGATGAAAGGGGAAATCCAGGGAGCGTCGCAACAGGCAGCCTCTTGGAGGGGAAGAAGAAAGGAGGTGACTGGGGAAAGATCTTCCTTAATATAGCCTCCATTTCAGCCATAAAGAAGTGCTGTAAGCCCAGGATGACGTCATTCCTAATGTTGGAATTCTCAATCCTAAAGAACTAAATGCTCATTTTTAATTATGGTCATGTAGGGCCGATTAGGCCCTAATCATGCTGACCAAACTCATGGGAGTTTATCAGAGTCTCAGTTTGTTAATTTTTATTTAGAAACATTTCTTTCTGATGACTGGAAAACCCCCGATGTGTATCAACTCCATCTGCTAGATAGTGCCTCAGAGTAACCCAATTATCAGATGTATTTAGAAGCAGAACGACAAAAAAATGGTTGGATTTTAAAGAAGGTTTATTGAGTCACATAAAACGTGGAAGCTCTTCTGCTTTGAAACAGACATATTTAGTGACAAAAATAATCAAATTACCCATCTGAGGTTGGTAGGATTGGATGATTACTAGCATTTTTATTTTTCACCTTCAGATTTGGTTTCCCTTCGTTGCAATGCAACTCGGTGCGTCTCTATAATTGAACAATCCGATTTCACAGGGAGCCCATTTTCAAAAAACCGCTTCTCATTTGCCTTCTCAGGAAACTTCCTCAAGTTCCAAAGTGTATGGATTTCTCACAGTCCCACAGGTGTGGGCGGCCCTTTGCAGCTTTTCTGACTTTGATTGTTCGATGTTTTATTTCATACCTTGTATTCAAACCGAAATTTGATGTCCATTGAAGTACATTGAGGAAGTATTGATACCAATGCAGGACCACTTCTTAGAATTTGAGGGATCTGAGTTTTCGTTCCCCAGCTGAGTGCTGGGCTTACTGTCTTGCCCATTTGTTAGAAAAACACTTACGGAATACTAGTCCCTGTGGAGAGAAGTGAAATGGCATATTACTACTTTCAACAGAATAACGGTCTAGGAGAATACAGACATGCAAGTAAGCAGTGAGAATATTATAATTGCTATTATAGAGGGATCAATAAATAAAGGCAACGGACCATGGGTAAGGAGGCTCGGAAGTCCAGGGAAGTCTTCATGGAACTGAAACTTGATGATAGATTGTTTAGGCATTTGCTAGATGATAGAATTTGGGGAGGGGAGCAGTTAGTGAGCCCTTCCTAAGCACATGGAACAGCACAGGCAAACAGAGGTATGAGACAGCCCAGATGTCCTGGGGCCTGTCAGTATCCCTGAAGCATAGTTACAGAGAAAGCAGAGGTCCGAGCCTGGGCTTGGACGGGTAAGTAGGAACCAAATTAGAAAAGGTGTTGCATCTCCTGTAAAATAGTTTAAATATTAGCCTGTTGGTTGTAGGAAGCCAGTGAATTCTTTCGAATAACGTATTTTGAAGGTTCTCAGTTCATTTGCATATATTGTCATTCTTATCCAGCAGGGAGGCCAAGTTCCACACAGTTCTGTACACAAGAAGGGTTGCGTTTATTCCCTCTGGCAACAGTTGAGGCAATTCTGCACGTTCGTTTTTTGTTTTTCTTTGAGGGAAAATTTTTCTTATCATGGTAACATATGTATAACATAGAATTTGCCATTTTAACCATTTTTTAAAAAATTAATTAATTTTTGTCTGCGTTGAGTCTTCATTGCTGCGTGCAGGCTTTCTTTAGTTGCATCCTGCAGCGGCTACTCTTAATTGCGGGGCATGGGCTTCTCATTGCGACGGCTTCTCTTGTTGCAGAGCATAGGCTGTAGGCATGCGGGCTTCAGCAGTTGTGGCACACAGCCTCAGTAGTTGTGGTGCATGGGCTTAGTTGCTCCACGGCATGTGGGATCTTCCTGGACCAGGGCTCGAACCCGTGTGCCCTGCATTGGCAGACGGATTCTTAACCACTGCGCCGCCAGGAAAGCCCCATTGTAATCCTTTTTAAGTACAGTTTTAAAAGTACATTTTAAGTAAAATCCAGTATCATTAAATACTTTCAAAATGTTTGTAACTATCGCTGCTATTTCTAAAACTTTTCCATCACCCCAAATAGAGGCTCTAACCAATAAGCAAAGACTCCCCGTCCCCGCCCCACAATCCCCTGGTAACCTCTAATCTTTCTGTGTCTGTGAATTTGCCTATTCGAGGTATTTCACGTAAGTGGAATAATCATGCAATATTTTTCCTTTTGTGTCTAGCTTATTTCACTTAGCAGAATTTTTCCAAGGTTCGTCCGTGTTGTAGCAGGTATCAGAACATCGTTCCTTTTTATAACTGAATAATATTCCATGGTATGTATATACCACATTACGTTGATCCATTCATCTGTTGCTAGGCACTTGAATTGTTTCTACCTTTTGGCTATTGTGAATAATGCTGCAATGAATATTGGCCTACATGGATCTGTTTGAATCTCTGCTTTCAGTTCTTTCGGGTATAAACCTAGAATTGGAATTGCTGAGTCATATGATAATCCTATGTTTAACTTTTTAAGAACCGCTAAAATGTTTTCCACAACAGCTGCACCATTTCCCATTCCCACTGCCACTGTAGGAGGGTTCTAATTCCTTACATCCTTGCCAACACTTATTTTCCATTTTTGGTATTGTTTTATTTTATTATTATGGCCATCCTAGTGGGTGTGAAGTACAACCTCATTGTGGGTTTGGGCCCACTAGTTTTGAGATATGCAAAGACCTTTTCTAGTAAGGAATACCAAGCTTTGAAGACATTTTTGTTCCTGAGGCTTCTTAAGATGTGTTCCTATTTTTGCCGTGAAAAATGATGTTTGATTGTAAATTTGTATTTCCAAGTGAATGGTTGTCATTGGAGCATTCTTTCAAATTTTTAAAGTAAGACAATTCTTTTTTTTTTTTTTTTTGCGGTATGCGGGCCTCTCACTGTTGTGGCCTCCCCCGTTGTGGAGCACAGGCTCTGGATGTGCAGGCTCAGTGGCCATGGCTCACGGGCCCAGCCGCTCCGCGGCATGTGGGATTTTCCCGGACCGGGGCACGAACCCATGTCCCCTGCATCGACAGGTGGACTCTCAACCACTGCGCCACCAGGGAAGCCCTAAAGTAAGACAGTTCTTTGCTCTGTAATACCCTCTATTGCATTCGGGATCAATTTGCTAAAACAGCAGCTCCTGGCTAGCACTCTGTGCTAGTGATACAAGTCGTACTTTCTTTGCCCTGGTTCAGATCCTCCTTGTCTCTGTGCTGGACTAGGGCACTGGCCTGCCTGCTGCCCTTCCTGCCTGTGATCTTTCCTTCTAGTTCTAAGAGCATGAACGTTGGAATCAGACCCTGATCGGAGACACTGGTCTATCTCAGAAGTGTCGCTCCCTGTGACACCTTGGGAAAGTCATTTAATCTCACTAAACCCTGTGTCCTTACCTCTAGAAAGGGGAAGCAATAGCATCGGCTTGATTGGCCTGCTGTGAGGACAGTACATGCTGAGCCCTTGGTACTTGCCTTAGTACATATAGCAGGCTCAGTAATTGTTACGTGGGGGCTCGTTGTGCAGCCTGCAGACTTACTTTTCTAAAAATCTGATAGAACTCTGCTTGAACTAACTTGGATTTCTGTTTTCTCAAAACAAACTTCAGACTAGTTGGCAGTGCATACAAGGCCCTTCACAGCTTAGGTTGCTAGCCTTGTCTGCTGCTTCATCCCTTTTCCTCAGCCTGTGAGCCACTGACCAGTGTAGACCAGACACATTCATGTGACCAGAGATTAGAGCATGCTCTTCTCTCTGCCTGACTGAACCTCCTATAAGGAATTTGTCCTTGACTCTCAAGCCCACAGAAAGACGTCTTCTCTTTGAAGCCCCACCTGACATGCTGGGCTGGGTCATGGCTCACTTATCTATGTTACAGTGATTATCTGTTGTCACATGGGTGTTGTGCCTTAGACTCCTCTGTCTTATTCATCTCATTTATTGGATCTCATTTATATTATGCATACTGTGGGGTTTGATCAAGATGTGAATATGGGAAATACTTTACCTGCACAAGTCATTTATGGAAACCAGCCCTACTCCCTTGTTCTCTAGTGACATGGTTGGTCAGAATTAGAGGTAGAGTTTCTGTATCTTAAAACTTACCTGTCTTTCCTGGTGGCCATGTAGTCCTCAGAACAGACCCCTTAAAAGTGAATCCTATTTGCTGCTGTGGACCTTGACTGTGTTTTATTTATTCAACAACTTTATTGAACACCCAGTTTGTATAAGTCAAGGGACACAAGAATTGCATTAAGACACAAGAGAAATCCTGCTGTTTGCAAAGAGGTTGAGAGGGAGATCACAGTAGGTAGCAATTCAGAAGTAAACACTCAATAAAATAATCCTGCGACATCTACAGTCGACAGTGAGTTTTCTGATGCCGGCTGTTGAGTCTGAAGTTCTACTAGATTAAGACTCACAGTTTTGTCAGTTTTCATCTTTTAAAAACAATGTGTTGATATGTTCCTTCATTGTTGATAACCCGCCTTCCTGACTCTCTAACCTTAAAAGCTACAAATTCAGTAGCATTCTTTTGAAAAGACGTTAATGAAAGGGGGAGGAGGTGTGAATCAGGAGAAAAGTTCTTGCAAAAAGCACAGCCTAAGCATTCTTTTTAAAACTAGACATAAAACTTAATTTTGAGCTTCTTGACAGTTAACGCAAAAAAGAATAATAAATATTAGGAACTGAATTAACACTTTGAAATATTATGATTGTAAAACTTTGAAATCGCTTAGTTACAAGCTTTTCTTTGTTTTCAAGAACATGTAGTGATTGTAGGCATCCACTGTGGTCCTTCATGTGCTTCAGCCTTGCTTCCAGATTTGAGATGATGTTGGATCCAGACTTGGAAATGAGGATGGGCCTTTGTTCCTAAGTTTGAAAGATAGTGGACTATAGGCTCTCGCTATTATTCCATGTTTTTTAGTTAGTCATTAAAAATGTCGCCTCTGGAAGCGGTACCTGCCATCCTTTTAGTGGTAAAAGTAATATTTTTGTACTAACAGCCACTTAGTAGGTACAAAAAAGACACGAGTTACATGGTTTATTAAATGCCTTTACATGCATCTAATTGGATTCAGCCTTCCCAGTAACTCTCTAATGTTTTGAATCCATCCACATTTAACATGGATCAACCTGAGACTCATAGAGGTTAAGTAAATCAACAGCTGATTTGTGGCAGAACCAGGATTGGAAATCAGGTCCGGGGATTCTCTGGCCTCGTTTTCTCCATGCCACCATGCTCAACAAATAGTTGTTAGGTTCCATAGCTAGCTGGCTAAATAGTGCCTCTGATGGATGCAAGGGTCCAGAGGAGAATACGCAGCAAAGCGTTGAACTTGAGTGTGTGTGGATATGTGAGTCAGTGGGTGTTCGTTAAAAAAAGTGCAGTAGTATCAAAATTTAATGTTCTACTCTTTCTTGAATTTAGCTCCGATCTCATTTTAGAGAGCTGGTGTCAGAAGATATTTCTGCCTAAGGATCAAAAAAGATTCAAACTGTGATGATTGGTAACCAGTGATAGAGAACTCTGCTCATAGCTACAATTTTGTGTGTTTATGAGTGTGCTTTTCAGTAAATATTTATAAGTAGCATTCTTTCTTCCTTGAAAAATACATTTTGGGAGGATGACTTTAAAAAAACAAATTTGATTTTCATTTTCTGAAACTGGCTATTGTATGGCAGCCCATCACTGGAAGTTTATTCGTGACTGTCTCTGAAATGAACTTTTATGCATCTGTGCAAAGCTTGCCTCATGTCTCCAAGTGGGACCAGTCACCAATCAATGGCATCACAGTGAAAGCCAGAGGTGGAAAGGGAGCAGGTCCAGACCCACTAACATAACACATGAAACTAGAGACTGACATTAAAGAGGTGTCATGACTACATATCCCTTCCCCTATTCCTGCTGAGAAGTCTTATTCTAGATCAGAGCTCTGATTCAAAGAAAATAGCGAAGGGCAGGTCTTGAGTAGACTAGAAATGTTGATGCAGGAAATGCCATCTTGGTGAATCCTTTCTCTTTTCTCTCCTTCCAGCCAAAGACATCTCTTTGACCTCACCTCTTCCTTCTTGTCTATCCCAACCATGAGGTATAATAATCTACCATGTATGTCCATTACGTTTGCATAGTAAGCTCATTGAGGGAAAGGTTCATGTCTTTGTCTTTGGCTTGTAGTAGAAGGCCACCTGAAATTCTTGAACAATCTGGAATTCCTAGATAAGCCTCATGTTCATCATACATCTAGAACTATGGTGCATTTCCTTACGTCCCTACATCTTTCTCCATCTCTTGTGTTGCATGAGAGTGAATAAGCTACTCCTGTATCAAATGACTCTGTGACACTTGACATATGAGCACTTGGTAATTAGTAATGATATGGGCACTATCTCAGGTTTAACAAGCTCTACTGCAAGAAGGATTTCCCTTTCTCTCCCTTAATTTCCTTTATGAAAATTATCGGGCTTCCCTGGTGGCGCAGTGGTTGAGAGTCCGCCTGCCGATGCAGGGGACACGGGTTCGTGCCCCGGTCCAGGAAGATCCCACATGCCGCGGAGTGGCTGGGCCCGTGAGCCATGGCCGCTGAGGCTGTGCATCCGGAGCCTGTGCTCCGCAACAGGAGAGGCCACAACAGTGAGAGGCCCGTGTACCACAAAAAAAAAGAAAGAAAATTATCTTGGTGTGTGCAGATATTAAGATCTGTACTTTGAAGATTTTAATAATCCTTACCCAAATATCTTGGATAAACAAAATCCTCTATATTGTTGGACAAACAACAAAAACTATCTCAGACCCTTGTTTCTGGGTCTTCTCACATCCATTTAAGGCAAGATAAAATGCCCATGTGGAAGTACAACCTTATTCTAATTTTATTCAGGGTTTTTTTCTCTCCTTTCTTTGAAGAGGAAGATGCATGGGAAAAATTCTCAGATTCATTCCAATTCTAAGATTACTTGATTCCTGATTCTTTTCTAGCATTCACATAGACCCAATTTGGTCAGACGTTGTTTCTGACTTGATGTTTTAAAGTGAATAATATAATGAGTTGTAGCTTAGAGGAAATATTTCAATGAAAAAAAATAGAGTTGTTAACATGATTCTCTAGGGTACTACATTAAGCTTTTCACTAAAGTGGGTTTTTTGGGGAGATAATTGACGTATTATATTAGTTTCAGGCATACAACATAATGATTATATATGCATATGTTGTGAAATGATCCCACGATAAGTCTAGTTAACGTATCACCACACAGTTAGAAATTTTTTCTCTTTTTTGATAAGAACTTTTAAGATCTACTTCCTTAGCAACTTTCAAATATAGAATACAATATTATTAACTGTAGTCACCATGCTTTCATTACATCCCCATGACTTTTTCACTTTATAACTAGAAATTTATACTCTTTGACCATCTTTACCCATTTCACCCCCTACTTCCCGCCTCTGACAACCACGAGTCTGTTCTCTATATCTGAGTTCAGCTTATTTTTAGACTCCATATATAAGTAAGATCATACAGTTTTTGTCTTTCTCTGACTCATTTCATTTAGCATAATACCCTCAAGGTCCATCCATGTTGTCACAAATGGCAAGATTTTATTCTTTTCTACGGCTGAATAATGTTCCATTGTGCATATATATATCATAGTTTCTTTATCCATTCATCCATTGATCAACACTTAGATTGTTTCTATGTCTTGCCTATTGTAAATAATGCTGCAATGAATATAGGGGTGCAGATATCTTTTCAAGTTAGTGTTTTCATTTCCTCTGGATAAATACCCAGAAGTGGAATTGCTGGATCATATTTTTATTTATAGTTCTGATTTTAATTTTTTGAGGAACCTCCATACTGTTTTCCATGGTGGTGGAACCAATTTACACTCCCACCAATAGTGTATAAGAGTTCCCTTTTCTCCACATCCTTGCCAGCACTTCTAATCCCCTTTTATTCTTTTTAATAATAACCATTCCAACAGGTGTGAGGTGATATCTCATTGTGATTTTGATTTGCATTTCCCTGTGATTAGTGAGGTTGGGCATCTTTTCATGTACCTGTTGGCCATCTGTATATGTTCATTGTTAAAACGTCTATTCAGATCCTCTGCCCATTTTTAAATCAAACTGTTTGGGGATTTTTTGCTATTGAATTGAATGAATTCTTTACATATTTTACATATTAATCCCTTATCAGATATATGATTTACAAATATTTTCTCACATTATGTATGTTGCCATTTTATTTTGTTGATGGTTTCCTTTGCTGTGTACAAACTTTTTAGTTTGATGTAGTTCCCACCTGATTATCTTTGCTTTTGTTGCCTTTGCTTTTGGTGTCAAGTCCAAAAAATTGCCAAGAGCCATGTCAAAGAGTTTATTGCCTATGTTTTCTTCTAGGAATTTTATAGTTTCTATTTGAGTTATTTTAATCCAGTTAGAGTTGCTTTTTATGTATGGTATAACATGGTGATCCAGTTTTTTCCTTTATTATGTGGCTGTCCACTTTTCTCAGCACCATTTATTGAAGAGACTGCCCTTTTATCATTGTATATTCTTGATTTCTTTGTCATAAATTAATTGACCATATATGCACAGGCTTTTGCTGGGCTCTCTATTCTGTTCCATTGATCAGTGTGTCTGTTTTTATGACAATATCATACTGTTTTGATTATTATAGCTTTGTAATAGACTTTGATATCAGGGAGTGTGATTCCTCCAGCTTTATTCTTCTTTCTCAAGATTGCTTTGATTATTCAGGGTTTTGTGGTTCCATACAAATTTTAGGATTTTTCTTTTATCTCTGCAAAAAATACCATTGGAATTTTGGGGTTGCATTGACTCTGTAAATGGGTTTGGGTAGTACAGACATTTTAACAATATTAATTCTTCTAATCCATGAGCACAGAATCTCTTTATATTTATTTGTGTCATCTTCAATTTCTTTCATCAATATCTAGTTATCAATGTACAGGTTTTTCACCTCCTTGGTGAAGTTTATGTCTGTGTATTTTATTATTCTTGATGTAATTGAAAATGGTATTATTTTATAATTTCTCTTTCTGGTAGTTCATTATCAGTGTATAGAAATACAAAACATTTTGGTGTATTGATTTTGTATCCTGCAACTTTCTAAATTCATTTATTAGTTCTAATAGTTTTTTGGTCGTGTCTTTGGATTTTCTATATGTAAGATGACATCATCTGCAAACAAAGCAGTTTTACTTCTTCCTTTCTGATTTGTATGCCTTTTATTTCTTTTTCTTGCCTCATTCCTCTCTCTAGGACTCCTAACACTATGTTGAAAAGAAGTGGTGAGAGTGGGAATTCTTGTCTTGATCCTGATCTTAGAGGAAAATTTTTCAGATTTTCACCATTGAGCATGACGTTAGCAGTGGGTTTGTCATATATAGCCTTCATTATGTGAGGTACATTCCCTTTATACCCATTTTATTGAGAGTTTTTTTTCATAAATGAATGCTGAATTTTGTCAAATGCCCTTTCTGCCTCTATTGAGATAACCATATGATTTTTATCCTTCATTTTGGTTAATATGGTATATCACAATGATTGAAATGCAGATATTGAACCATCCTTGCATCCTTGGAATAAATCCCACTTGATCATGGTGTATGATCCTTTGAATGTATTGTAGAATTCAGTTTTCTAACATTTTGTTGAAGATTTTTGCATTGATGTTCATCAGGGCTATTGGCCCATAAGTTTCTTTTCTTGTAGTGTCCTTGTCTGGTTTTGATACCAGGGTAATGCTGGCCTCACAAAATGAGTTTGAACGTATTCCCTTCTGTTCTAGTTTTTGGAAGAGTTTGAGAAGGATTGGTATTAATTCTCTTTAAATGTTTGGTAGAATCTGCTAGTGAAGCCATCTGGTGCTGGGCTAAAGTTTTACAAATACCCAAGGTAATGAGACCTCATACCAGAGTGTGGTTTGAATGTCTGGTGACTTCTGTTCCTTTAAGCTGTTGAAATTCTTTACTATTGAAACCTGAGAATTTTAAGAGGAGCACCTACACAAGAATCTTGTCCTCGGCCATCAAAATGGCCAGTGGCTCCAACATCTTGGGAAAGAAACAATACTTTATGTTTAGGAATGGGACACTGCAGGAGTTTATTCCTCCTTTTCTCCCACTCTGATCCTTTGTGTTTTGTATTACTCCCTTAAACTAATTGTTGAAAGAGATGTTGCAGGAGGCCTATGAGGCTAATTTTTCAATGTGTCTAAGTGTTTGTAAGAGTTACACCACCAGGGACCTCAGAGAAGTTATAATTTTATTTCTCAGTTTTTATGGGTTGATGTGGAAATCTGTGAGAAAGCAAGGAAACATTTTTTAGCTCAATGAGTACCCTACATTAGTGAAGAGTAGGAGTCACTAAGGATTGTCATGTTGCTCAAAGAGATTTAATTTTTTTCTTATAAACTACCTTCCTTGCAACAGTAAAGGCAGCCTCTTCTGAGAAAGGTTTAAAAGATCTGAAATAATAAATTATAAGTATGTCGTGATGCAGGATTCCTCTCTTTCTTCCTCTTAGCTTCTGGGAGGCTAAGCTTTTAATGGTGATTACGTATCAGATTTGAGCTTACGGTGGTCTTCTAATTTACTGGTTAAAAAGTGCCATTGATGGCACTAATGTTTTCATTGTGCTTTTAATAAAGTTCTTTGGATAGAAGAAACACTCCCCAGAATTCTGAATGCTTCCCCAACAATCCTCTACATCCCCTCTCAAAACACTGTTTTGAGGGACTCCTTCCTTTGTACATTTTGCTTAAATAGATTTATTGAGAACTTTTTGAACATGTATAGGAAAATCACAAAAATCCAATGAATAATTTAGGAAGCTTCTTAAAATGACCAGATACCTCTGACAGTTGGCTTTTGGAAAGGCAGAGCTCTGTTAAATATTATATGACACAAATAATATTTCTTTGCAGAAGATGGGTTATTATTAGTGTTTCTTTAGGAAATGGAAATAGCAGCAATGGGATAAAGACATTTGTTTGGTTTTCTACAATTCCTTCAGCCAGAAGCTCTTCAGAGCACATAGGGCCTTCTGGCTGGGTATGCCTGGGGTTGGTCTAATAGGAGAGGGGCATTCATTTTACCAAATGAACGAGTGAGATTTCTAGCCAACATCAGAAAAAACTAGGGAAGAGGAGGTGTAGATTGTTTGAGAGACATGACATGACTGCTAGTAAGCTCATCAAATCCTGGCAGCCTTAGAAGAGAGTCTAAAATGCTTTCTTACCACTCCACTTTTTTTGGACCCACCTTCTGTATCCCTGCTCAGAAAAATGACTGAACTCAGGGGTCCAAAAGAGAATGGGTCAAAGTGAACTTCCCTAAATAAAGATGTTGACAATATCAAAACTAGCTGAGAATGTGGGGTAACTTGGACCCTCACTCATTGCTGATGGCACTATAAGTTGGTACCACTACTTTAGAAGGTGAGTTGGAAGTTCTAACTCAGCATTTCTGCTTCAGTATATCTAGCAGGAGGTAAGCATGAGAGGGTCCACTGCCAAATAATAGAGTATTTCTATACCATGGGAAAGTAACTATGAACCATTTAAAGGGAATAAGCTAGGTCTGTTCCAGCTCAACACAGAGGAATCTCCAAGATGCATTGAGTGGGTGGAATAAAAGTTGAGATATATACATATATATGTATATATATACACACACATACATACATATATATTTACATATACACATAATATATTTGTATTAATGCCTTTTATGAGATAGTGTATAGTTTCTGTTGCTACATTTACATACAACCACACATAGATATGAGTATGTATACGAGTGTGTAGGTGTGTCTGGAACGAGATTAACCTAGTTTTATCACTGGGAAGAAAGAGGAAACAGGGATGGAGGATGATCACAGAGGCTGTAGACTTTTCTGAAATACCAAAAAGTCTTAAATAAATACATGCTCATGTATTACCGGTGTAATTTAAAGCTTAAAACAGAAAGGAGAGCATTGCCCTTTTCGTAGAAGGTGGGACTGGGAAGTTTGTGGGGCTAGGGGAGGTTTTTGCATGAAAGTGATCTGCGACATATTTTAGAGAACAAACAACTTGACTGATTGGAGATAGGAGTTGCTTCTTCTAAGTCAATGGGTTACGCTCACGTACAGTGCTTTCCCTTGCCTTACTTCCGATTCGGCTACTTGTAAAATGTGAATGTAACAGCTAGCTCTCGTTTATCTCAAAGGTGCCTCACAAATATTATTCAGTTTCAGATGAGAATATGTTCTTTTCACGGCTGCATAAGTTTTTTAGAGAAAGCCAAGATGAGTGTCACAGAAGGAGCTTGTGAAGATCATAAAAAAATCATAGGTGCCAATGTACAAAGATGACTAGGACAGCAGGAAAAGAGCCGCGTTTGCGCACAAAGGATATTATTGAACAGCACAGATGTAGTTTTCAAAACAATACACCTACATTTTACCTGCCAGCCCTCATCCTGTGGCTGCAACATCTATTTGATAAAAGGCACTGTTCCAAGATTTTTCCTTCCCTCCGGGTTGTGCAACTTCCTGTCACTTTAAGAATCCCGCTCCTGGGCTTCTCTGGTGGCGCAGTGGTTGAGAGTCCGCCTGCCGATGCAGGGGACACGGCTTCGTGTCCCCGTCTGGGAAGATCCCACATGCCGCGGAGCGGCTGGGCCCGTGAGCCATGGCCGCTGAGCCTGCGCGTCCGGAGCCTGTGCCCCGCAACGGGAGAGGCCACAACAGTGACAGACCCGCGTACCGCAAAAAAAAAAAAAAAAAAAAAATCCCACTCCTGAGCTTTGCAACAAGGCTGCACTTAAGTCGGGTTTTCAGACTACCATGGAACTAGGCTTGAAGTAGAGTCAACTATCTTATCCATCAGTTTTTTTTAATTATTATTATTAAATTACGGTGAAATTCTTTCATTTATTTACAGAGAAACAAAATATTCTGTAGGAAGTATTAAGCAGGATACAACAAAAAGGACACATTACATTCCTATTTGTCTCTTATGAGAAAAGAAGGGGAGAATTTTTTCTAAAATTTTATCTACATTGTTTAAAATATTTTCTGGCAATTTGAAACAGGAAGTTGAAAACAGTCATCTTTGTGTTAAATCTAGAATGTCTATTTTTTTACGATTATGCCAGTAGTCATTAAAATTCTTTTACTTGTTTTTATTCTCTACCTCAAATAACCCTTGTTTATTGCACTTAATACCTCTATAAACTAGTTGGCTGAAAAGTGGCCTTGTTGGGAAGCAGGTATGGAAGGTCTGTTGTAAATAGTAAGTAAAATTATGCATCAGTTTTTGACCATGGGAAGCACTTATATTCCACTAGATGCAAAGCTATTTCTAGTTCCACTAATTCCACACTGAATTAGTTTTTCAGTGTGTGGCTTATACGAAGTGAGGATAGAAAAGTCAATAGAATCCAACTCTTTGGGTTAATTTAATCTAATCTTACAACCTTGGAAATAATGCCCATCATATTGGCTGCATTAAATTAGTTTATTGATTAACCCTTTCACTTGGTTTGTCTATTGCTTGAAATCTATATTAACCTTTACCTTTGTCAGGCTTTGACTCAGGCTAACATTCTGGAGGAAAATGAAATGGGATCTTCCAGTTCATTGCTCTCTGCTGTATAGAGATGCATTTTAAGTTGTATATAGTCAGGTATGTGTTTTCTGTTAGTGTTTACAGAGCATAAAACCGCTGCCCAGAGTTGGACCCAGGGGTCACCACACTGCTCAGTTTGCTGTCTCCCACAGGAAATCCACTGTTACAGAAGAGCATCCTGGTGTGATTTCTGTTTTACAACGTTAGTATCAAAGGTTAGGCCCCCAAACCCTTTATTCCATTATTAGACCCTGAGTATACCTTCCGATTTATCTAAAGCTATTTTGGTCATTCATCATTTCATTTATATATATATATATAAGTACATATTAAGTGCTCAAAACTTGTCAGGTTCTGTGTGTTGGACATAAAAGATGAAAAAAAAGTACATACTCTCAAAGAGTTTAAAGGGCATTTGGGAAGATTAATGTGTAAGTAAATAAATGCAGTATTAGGAGTATGAATAAAGGTAAGAAAAGTTAAAAATTAGAAGTAGCCCATATATATCTTGATTCTGTAGCAGCTTTTGCAGTAATGAGTTTCACATGATTATATAAGAAGTACTTTTAGTGTTTTAAAAATAAAATGTATATGTGTGAGAAAGCACCTAACTTAGTAGCTAGTACATTTCAGATTTTCAGTATATGTTAGTTTCCCCTTCTCTGGAGCTTTGAGTTGCCTGGTCTATACCTTTGGATGATAAATTGATAGATTCCAGTTACATTCCTTTTCTAGTCTCATCTTTTAGATTGGCTAACTCTTGTATTTTAGTGTGACTTCATTTGGTACAACTTCCTCCCCTTGATCATTATACTTAATCTTTTTGAATCTTTTCCAGATCCATTACATTTTTCTTTAAGAACAACAATTTGAACTGCACACAATGTACCAAATACATAAGCACCCTTGTTCTCCAAAATTATAGGATAATATTTTGTACCTTTTCTAATGATCATTGACATTCTGTTGGCCATTTTTCCAGGCAATAACACACTGGGTCAATGTCATTAAAAATAGTTTGTGATGTCATCAAGTCTTCTTTTCTAAGTTGTGCCAGAGAGAAAGCTTATTAGGCAGCTGTGAAAATATGGGTTAATTTTTTTTTTTTAGTAAAAAAATACTGTCTTGTGCTCACCCATGGTGACATTCACTAGTTGTTTGTTTGTTTTGTTGATTGTTTGCCACTCATAGCTTCAGAAGTTTGCTCTGCAAATCACCTCTAATGCCATGGTGGTTGTGGTACTTACAGTTCATATTGCTGCAGAAGCTCTGTGTCATCTGCACACTTAAAGATCTCAAAGTATATTTGCTCCAAAAGGTGTTAGAACTCAGTTGAATCCATTCATTCCCTCCCATATTTCCAGTGTGCCTAAAACTACCTCCTTTCTATAATACAGAACAGCACTGACCAATTTCATGGCAACATTTTTGAAAATAGAGTTTGCTGTGGAACCTTGGCAATTTTATGAAATATTTCATACATGTAAAAATACATAGTGCCTATATGTGAGCTACAAAGAATAAAGGTAAAATGAGCCCATGTACTTACTATTCAGCTAAAGCAACCTTATTGATAACCGTACTCCTTACCTAACTGTATTTCTTTACCTCCTCCCCAGAGGAAACCTCGGACCAAAATTTTGCATTTGTCATTCTCTTGCTTCTCTTTAGGGTTTGCTACATTTCTCTAAACACTAATAAACAATACTTTTTTCTTTTTGAAAATTTTAATGTAAATGGTATATTCTTCTGGAACTTGTATTGCTACTTAATATTGAGAGTTTCATTTATGTTGATATATATAGTTCTCATCAGTTAATTTTCAATTGTTCTCTGGTATTCCAGTGCATGCATTTGTCACAATGTATTTATCCTGTCAGTGGAGAGTTTGGGATTTATTTTACATGTGTGTTTTGTCTGTGTGCTGCCCTATTATGAACATTCTTGTACTTGTGTGAGAACTTCTGTAGGATTTATACTTAGAAGTGAAATTGATGAGCTGTGTACATCTTCATTCATATTGTCTAAAGCCAAATTGAATTCCAGAGTTGTGCTTTATACTAGTTTACGTTCCCACCATCATTTTCTGAATCCACCTTGCTGTACTGGTTTTTGTTGGACTTGTATATTTTTTGCAAATCTGATAGAGTGAAATGATGTCATATTGTGTTTAATTTTTATTACTATTGAGGTTGGGCATCTTTTTCACGTTCTTACCAGACATGATCTGTGTTTCTTTTCTTTTCTTTTTGTTTTTTATGGAAACGCCTGCTCATAGCTTTTTTTTTTTAACATCTTTATTGGGGTATAATTGCTTTACAATGGTGTGTTAGTTTCTGCTTTATAACAAAGTGAATCAGTTATACATATACATATGTTCCCATATCTCTTCCCTCTTGCGTCTCCCTCCTTCCCACCCTCCCTATCCCACCCCTCCAGGCGGTCACAAAGCACCGGGCTGATCTCCCTATGCTATGCAGCTGCTTCCCACTAGCTATCTACCCTACGTTTGGTAGTGTATATATGTCCATGCCTCTCTCTCGCTTTGTCACAGCTTACCCTTCCACCTTCCTCAAGTCCATTCTCTAGTAGGTCTGTGTCTTTATTCCTGTCTTACCCCTAGGTTCTTCATGACATTTTTTTTTCTTAAATTCCGTATATATGTGTTAGCATACGGTATTTGTCTTTCTCTTTCTGACTTACTTCACTCTGTATGACAGACTCTAGGTCTATCCACCTCATTACAAATAGCTCAATTTCGTTTCTTTTTATGACTGAGCAATATTTCATTGTATATATGTGCCACATCTTCTTTATCCATTCATCCGATGATGGACACTTAGGTTGCTTCCATCTCCTGGCTATTGTAAATAGAGCTGCAATGAACATTTTGGTACATGACTCTTTTGGAATTATGGTTTTCTCAGGGTATATGCCCAGTAGTGGGACTGCTGGGTCATATGGTAATTCTATTTGTAGTTTAAGCACCCTCCATACTGTTCTCCACAGTGGCTGTATCAATTTACATTCCCACCAACAGTGCAAGAGGGTTCCCTTTTCTCCACACCCTCTCCAGCATTTATTGTTTCTAGATTTTTTGATGATGGCCATTCCGACTGGTGTGAGATGATATCTCATTGTAGTTTTGATTTGCATTTCTCTAATGATTAATGATGTTGAGCATTCTTTCATGTGTTTGTTGGCAGTCTGTATATCTTCTTTGGAGAAATGTCTATTTAGGTCTTTTACCCATTTTTGGATTGGGTGGTTTGTTTTTTTGTTATTGAGCTGCATGAGCTGCTTATAAATTTTGGAGATTAATCCTTTTCAGTTGCTTCATTTACAAATATTTTCGCCCATTCTGAGGGCTGTCTTTTGGTCTTGTTTATGGTTTCCTTTGCTGTGCAAAAGATTTGAAGTGTCATTAGGTCCCATTTGTTTATTTTTGTTCTTATTTCCATTTCTCTAGGAGGTGGGTCAAAAAGGATCTTGCTGTGATTTATGTCATAGTGTTCTGCCTATGTTTTCCTCTAAGAGTTTGATAGTTTCTGGCCTTACATTTAGGTCTTTAGTCCATTTTGAGCTTATTTTTGTGTATGGTGTTAGGGAGTGATCTAATCTCATACTTTTACATGTAGCTGTCCAGTTTTCCCAGCACCACTTATTGAAGAGGCTGTCCTTTCTCCACTGTACATTCCTGCCTCCTTTATCAAAGATAAGGTGACCATATGTGCATGGGTTTATCTCTGGGCTTTCTATCCTGTTCCATTGATCTATCTTTCTGTTTTTGTGCCAGTACCATACTGTCTTGAAGACTGTAGCTTTGTAGTATAGTCTGAAGTCAGGGAGCCTGATTGCTCCAGCTCCGTTTTTTGTTCTCAAGATTGCTTTGGCTATTCGAGGTCTTTAGTGTTTCCATACAAATTGTGAAATTTTTTGTTCTAGTTCTGTGAAAAATACCAGTGGTAGTTTGATAGGAATTGCATTGAACCTGTAGATTGCTTTGGGTAGTAGAGTCACTTTCACAATGTTGATTCTTCCAATCCAAGAACATGGTATATCTCTCCATCTATTTGTATCACCTTTAATTTCTTTCATCAGTGTCTTATAATTTTCTGCATACAGGTCTTTTGTCTCCTTAGGTAGGTTTATTCCTAGATATTTTATTCTTTTTGTTGCAGTGGTAAATGGGAGTGTTTTCTCGATTTCACTTTCAGATTTTTCATCACTAGTGTATAGGAATGCCAGAGATTTCTGTGCATTAATTTTGTATCCTTCTACTCCACGAAATTCATTGATTAGCTCTAGTAGTTTTCTGGTAGCATCTTTAGGATTCTCTATGTATAGTATCATGTCATCTGCAAACAGTGACAGCTTTACTTTTTCTTTTCCGATTTGGATTCCTTTTATTTTCTTTTCTTCTCTGATGGCTGTGGCTAAAACTTCCAAAACTATGTTGAATAAGAGTGGTGAGAGTGGGCAACCTTGTCTTGTTCCTGATCGTAGTGGAAATGCTTTCAGTTTTTCACCATTGAGGACAATGTTGGCGGTGGGTTTGTCATATATGGCCTTTATTATGTTGAGGAAAGTTCCCTCTATGCCTACTTTCTGCAGGGTTTTTAATCATAAATGGGTGTTGAATTTTGTCAAAAGCTTTCTCTGCATCTATGGAGATGATCATATGGTTTTTCTCCTTCAATTTGTTAATATGGTTTATCACATTGATTGTTTTGTGTATATTGAAGAATACTTGCATTCCTGGAATAAACCCCCCTTGATCATGGTGTAGATACTTTTAATGTGCTGTTGGATTCTGTTTGCTAGTATTTTGTTGAGGATTTTTGCATCTATGTTCATGAGTGATATTGGCCTGTAGTTTTCTTTCTTTGGGACATCCTTGTCTGGTTTTGGTATCACGGTGATGGTGGACTCGTAGAATGAGTTTGGAAGTGTTCCTCCCTCTGCTGTATTTTGGAAGAGTTTGAGAAGGATAGGTGTTAACTCTTCTCTAAATGTTTGATAGAATTCGCCTGTGAAGCCATCTGGTCCTGGGCTTTTGTTAGTTGGAAGATTTTTAATCACAGTTTCAATTTCAGTGCTTGTGATTGGTCTGTTCATATTTTCTATTTCTTCCTGATTCAGTCTTGGCAGGTTGTGCATTTCTAAGAATTTGTCCGTTTCTTCCAGGTTGTCTATTTTATTGGCATAGAGTTGCTTGTAGTAATCTCTCATGATCTTTTGTATTTCTGCAGTGTCAGTTGTTACTTCTCCTTTTTCATTTCTAATTCTATTGATATGAGTCTTCTCCCTTTTTTTCTTGATGAGTCTGGCTAATGGTTTATCAATTTTGTTTATCTACTCAAAGAACCAGCTTTTAGTTTTATTGATCTTTGCTATCATTTCCTTCATTTCTTTTTCATTTATTTCTGACCTGAGTTTTATGATTTCTTTCTTTCTGCTAACTTTGGGAGTTTTTTATTCTTCTTTCTCTAATTGCTTTAGGTGCAAGGTTTAGGTTGTTTATTTGAGGTGTTTCCTGTTTGTTAAGGTAGGATTGTATTGCTATAAACTTCCCTCTTAGAACTGCTTTTGCTGCATCCCATAGATTTTGGGTCATCGTGTCTCCATTGTCATTTGTTTCTAGGTATTTTTTTATTTCCTCTGATTTCTTCAGTGATCACTTCGTTATTAAGTAGTGTATTGTTTAGCTTCCATGTGTTTGTATTTTTTACAGATCTTTTCCTGTAATTGATATCTAGTCTCATAGCATTGTGGTTGCAAAAGATACTTGAAACAATTTCAGTTTTCTAAAATTTACCAAGGCTTGACTTGTGACCCAAGGTATGATCTATCCTGGAGAATGTTCCATGAGCACTTGAGAAAAATGTGTATTCTGTTGTTTTTGGATGGAATGTCCTATAAATATCAATTAAGTCCATCTTGTTTTATGTATCATTTAAAGCTTGTGTTTCCTTATTTATTTTCACTTTGGATGAACTGTCCATTGGTGAAAGTGGGGTGTCAAAGTCCCCTACTATGAATGTGTTACTGTCCATTTCCCCTTTTATGGCTGTTCGTATTTGCCTTATGTATTGAGGTGCTCCTATTTTGGGTGCATAAATATTTACAATTGTTGTATCTTCTTCTTGGATCGATCCCTTGATCATTATGTAGTGTCCTTCTTTGTCTCTTGTAATAGTCTTTATTTTAAAGTCTATTTTGTCTGATATGAGAATTGCTACTCCAGCTTTCTTTTGGTTTCCATTTGCATGAAGTATCTTTTTCCATCCCTTTACTTTCAGTCTGTATGTGTCTCTAGGTCTGAAGTGGTTCTCTTGTAGACAGCAAATATATGGGTCTTGTTTTTGTATCCATTCAGCCAATCTGTGTCTTTTGGTGTCTGTCCCCAGTGGCTAAGGTTGGTTCAGTGGGTTGTGTAGGCTTCCTGGTGGAGGGGACTAGTGCCTGTGTTCTGGTGGATGAGGCTGGATCTTGTCTTTCTGGTGGGCAGGTCCACATCTGGTGGTGTGTTTTGGGGTGTCTGTGGACTGATTATGATTTTAGGCAGCCTCTCTGCTAATAGGTGGGGTTGTGTTCCTGTCTTGCTAGTTGTTTGGCATAGGATGTCCAGCACTGTAGCTTGCTGGTCGTTGAGTGAAGCTGGGTGCTGGTGTTGAGATGGACATCTCTGGGAGATTTTCGCCGTTTGATATTATGTGGAGCTGGGCGGTCTCTTGTGGACCAGTGTCCTGAAGTTGGCTCTCCCACCTCAGAGGCACAGCACTGACTCCTGGCTGCAGCACCAAGAGCCTTTCATCCACACGGCTCAGAATAAAAGGGAGAAAAAGTAGAAAGAAAGAATTAGTAGAAGTAGAAAGAAAGAAGGAAAGAAGAAAGAAAGAAAGGAGGGAGGGAGGAAGGAAGGAAGGAAGGAAAAAAAGAAAGAAGATAAAGTAAAATAAAGTAAGATAAAATATAATAAAGTTATTAAAATAAAAAATTATTAAGAAAAAACATTTAAAAAAAAACGGACGGATAGAACCGTAGGACAAATGGTGGAAGCAAAGCTATACAGCATAAATCTTGCTCTCAATGTCCACCTCCTTAATGTGGGATGATTCGTTGTCTATTCATGTACTCCACAGATGCAAGGTATGTCAAGTTGATTGTGGAGCTTTAATCCGCTGCTTCTGAGGCTGCTGGGAGAGAGTTCCCTTTCTTTTCTTTGTTCTCACAGCTCCCAGGGGCTCAGCTTTGGATTTGGCCCCGCCTCTGCATGTAGGTCGCCGGAGGGCGTCTGTTCTTTGCTCAGACAGGACGGGGTTAAAGGAGCCGCTGATTCGGGGGCTCTGGCTCACTCAGGCCGGCGGGAGGGAGGGGCACGGAGGGCAGGGCGAGCGTGCGGCGGCAGAGGCCGGCGGGACGTTGCACCAGCCTGAGGCGCGCCGTGTGTTTTCCTGGGGAGTTGTCCCTGGGTCCCGGGACCCTGGCAGTGGCAGGCTGGACAGGCTCCCCGGAAGGGGGGTGTGGAGAGTGACCTGTGCTCGCACACAGGCTTCTTGGTGGCGGCAGCAGCAGCCTTAGCATCTACTGCCCGTCTCTGGGGTCCGCGCTGTTAGCCGCGGCTCGCGCCCATCTCTGGAGCTCCTTTAAGCAGCATTCTTAATATCCTCTCCTCGCGCACCAGGAAACAAAGAGGGAAGAAAAAGTCTCTTGCCTCTTCGGCAGGTCCAGACTTTTCCCCGGACTCCCTCCCGGCTAGCCGTGGCGCACTAACCCCCTGCAGGCTGTGTTCACGCCGCCAACCCCAGTCCTCTCCCGGCGCTCCGACCGAAGCCCGAGCCTCAACTCCCAGCCCCGCCCGCCCCAACGGGTAAGCAGACAAGCCTCTAGGGCTGGTGAGTGCCGGTCGGCACCTATCATCTGTGTGGGAATCTCCCCGCTTTGCCCTCCGCACCCCTGTTGCTCTGCTCTCCTCTGCAGCTCGAAGCTTCCCCCTCCGCCACCCGCAGTCTCCGCCTGCGAAGGGGCTTCCTAGTGTGTGGAAACCTTTCCTCCTTCACAGCTCCCTCTCACTGGTGCAGGTCCCATCCCTATCCGTTTGTCTCTGTTTATTCTTTTTTCTTTTGCCCTACCCAGGTACGTGGGGGCGTTTCTTGCCTTTTGGGAGGTCTGAGGTCTTCTGCCTGCGTTCAGTAGGTGTTCTGTAGGAGTTGTTCCACGTGTAGATGTATTTCTGGTGTATCTGTGGGGAGGAAGGTGATCTCCGCGTCTTACTCTTCCGCCTGCTTATAGCTTTCCCCCATTTTTATACTGAGTTACTTTCTTTTCTAAATAGTTTGTAAGAGTTCTTACATCTTATAATGTACATCATAGCTGTTAAGCTGTGGGTTATATGTTATAAGATCTTCCAGGTTTTGGCCTGTACTTTTACTTTGTCTTTTAATGAAACTGTATTTTTAGTTTTAATGCAGTCAGATATATTAGATTTGTAAGATATGTGATATTGTTTGTTTCTTAAGTGATCCTTATTTATCACAACGCGCAAAGTATACTTCTAAAATTTTGAAAGTGTTTCTTTTTACACTGAAATATTTAATCCACTGGAATTGATGTTATATGTGTTGTGAAGTGAGGATTTAGTTTTATTATTCAGGTAGCTAGCTAACCAGTTGCTAGGTGTCATTTACTGTAATGATTTATACTTGCACCTCTGTCAATATCAAGATTGTATGTGTGTCTGTACGTGAGTTAAAGTTCTATTTGATTATAAGCAATAGAAAATATTAGTAAAGTAGCCTGTTAAATTAACATGGGACTTATTTATCTCATGCAGTAAGCTGTCTGATGAAAGGCAGCTCAGGCTGGCATAGCAGTTCAAAAGCATCAGCAAGAGCCTGAACTTATTTTATATTACGACTCTGCCATCCTTCACATCCTTAACATTTTCCTCATGGTTACAAGATGGCTGCTGCACCTCCAGGCATCATATCTGTGTTCAAGTCAGGAAAAAGAGGGGGAATTGTAAAGGACAAAGACCCAATCTTTGTGATGCTTTACCTTGTATTTTTCAGGAAGAGAAATTTTCCCTTAGGAAATCTTATTGTATTCAACTGTTAAAAAATGCTAGCCTTAGCTTAAAGGAGACTAGGAATTTAAATAGAGTGTTTAACTGGGTAGCGTCCACTGCAGAGGAAAGCAAGATGGAATGTGGTTGAAATAAGTATTGAGTGGACCAACTTACTGTATCTGCCACAATGGCCTGTTTCTGAGCTATACTTTTCCATTGGTCTCATATGCTTATGTTGGGCCCATTACCACGTTATCTTACTTACTATAACTTTGAAAGAGTGTTGCTGTGTGGTAGGGCAAGTCCTTCTTCCTTTTTCCCTATTGTTCTTTTTTCAGGCATCTTAGCTATTCTTTTTTCTTCCATGTAATTTTTAGAATTATCAAGTTAAGCACACACACACACTGGTTATTTTTGTTGCATTGTACTGAATCGATAGATTAATTTGAGGATAAATGACATTTTTACAGTATCTTTTTTCTCTTTGATCATGGTCCATTTATTCAGGTCTCCTTTAATGTCTTTCAGTAACGGTTATATGAGTTTCTCCTGAAGTTGATAGATTTGAAAACATAATGATAACTAAAAGAAAGCGTGCGATCAATGACACATTACCTCGTATGTCAGATAAATATACAGGCACATAAAACAGTAATCTGCACTTTATAAGGACTCATACAAAGAAGGATACAAATCAAACACATTAGGATGTTTCCTATGGGTGCTCTGGAATCGAAGTAGAAATGAAAGTGAATGGGCCAATGTTGATTTATGGGCCAAGATGTGAGGAGTATTATTAGCTCAGAGTTCAAAAAGTTAAAAAACTAAAAGTCCCATCATCTTTTGTTAATGTATTTTCCTGGTTTATTGGTTGTTATTTAAATCTTGTTGTTTTTTTAAACTTCACTTTGTAAATTTTTGTTGCTGGGACATAGAAATGCCTTTGTTTTTTTGGATGTTTATCTTAGAACCCACCACCTTGTAAATTTCATAATATTTCTGTTTGTCTTTGAATTCACTTGGGTTTTCTATACACAAAAGTATATAGACCGCAAACAATGACAGCGTTTTTCTTTTGCGATATTGCATGGTACAATGTTGAATAGTACTAGTGATAGTGGATATACTTGTTTTAATTTTTTTTTGTTTGTTTGTTTTAATTTTTAAAGGGACTGCTTCTAGTGTTTTATCACTGAAGATGACTTAAGCAAGTTCCCTTCACTTCCTAGTTTGCTAGGGAGTTTTTTTGGTTTGTTTTTTTGTTTTTTGTAAATGACTATTCCAGTGCTTCTTCTGCATCTGTTAAGATCATCATAGCATTTCTGCCTTATTCCATTAATGTGATTGGTGCAACATCAGAAAGTATATTTATGTGCTCAACCTTAGAATCCCTGGAATGTGCTCAATTAGATTATGATATAATATCTTCTTCTTACTCTATTGGATTCAGTTTGCCATTATTTTGTTATTGTTGTTGTTTTATAAATTTATACTCATGAATGAAGCAGTCTTTGTCTTTTCCCCTGTTCCCCTTAAGTGGTTTTAATCTCATAAAATAAAGTAGGGAAGGGAATATTTCCTATTTCTTATCTCTATTCAAAATGTTTTAAGACTAAATTAACTACAACCATAAAATGGTTGTGTGACTGTGGATGAGTTACTCAGTCTCATTAAGTTTTCAGTTTCCTTATAAATAAAATGGGGACGGTAATAGTACCAATGCCATGAGATTATTGAGAGAATTCATTGACATAACCTTATGAAGCATTTAGCTCGTTGACTGACATACAGGAAGCAAGAGTACAAAAATGATAGATACGGTTGTATTATCCTTCATTAGTCCCTTTTCATCCATAAACATATGGACTTGCTCTTTTCTTATGGAAAACAGTTTGCCTTTCATGTGCTGTAATTACAAAAGCATGGATATTTGAAACCCCCGAATGCACTAGGATTAATTCCCTTCGAGCACAGGTAGAATAACCAAGCATCAGAGGGCAGGTCTGTGGCAACAGGAGCTTGTTCCTTGGCTGATAACTCTTGTTCTGGTTTGATGTCAGCGCAACTAGCAACGTGTAGGTCAAAACAAATTCCCTTTAACTTCTTGAACTATAACTCATCTTTTAACAAATTGAGTTGGAACCTCGTGCAAGGTGTTACGGGAAATATGAATAAAATTGAGACTTGGTTGTGGCGCACCACCTTGAACCCAGGTAAACAAGGAAGCCTGTAGGTGTGCACATATGTGAGCCTCACAGCTTCACTAAGGCAGTCACCTGAGCCTTGATCCTGCGTGAGTTTAAAGATAGACTAACTAGTAGTTTTCAACCGGGGGCGATTTTGTCCCCCAGGGGATATTTGGTGATGTCTAGAGATGTTTTTGGTTGTTACAACTGGGGTGTTGGTGGCGCTCCTGGCATCTGGTGGATAGAAGCGAGGGATGCAGCCGGAACATCATACGATGCACAGGGCCGCCCTGATAACAAAGGTCCAAAATGGCAGTAGTGCTAACTTTAAAACCCGTATGTATTGAAGTGACTCTGCAGCATAGCATGTCTAGGTATCTTTTGGGTTTCTTGTTCAGAATTCTAGAAATTTTAGGCTCCATCCCTAGAGATTCTGTTTCAGCTTACTAGAACCCTAAAACCTGGATCTTTAAACATGCTGATGAATCTGATGTGGGTGATACAGGAATTTCTTAGGAAATACTGAAATAAGTACAGTGTGAACATTTTAATAAATGCATTGACCAAGTACCTGGAAGCCAAAGGGGAAAGAACAGTAGAGCAGCACCAAGAATAGTAGTGCTTAGAGCTCAGGTTTCAGGACCAGCCAGGCTCTCATTGGCTTGTTCTCCTGCTGGTAACGATGATTTCTCAAGTCACTCGCCTTTGTGCAGCAGTGGCTTCTTACCCCAGGTGCATACACAGCACAGCTGAACAATTTGCCTTATTGCACACTCTGTGCTCAGCCAGCCACATCTTCAGGGTCACTTCAGTGGCAAGGATCTGCCATCATTTCTAGGCAGGCTGCAAACAAGGCTGAGTGCTGTGGATTAAAGTTACAGTACTCTTCACAGAAATGTATGTATTGCAATCCTGGTTGCAGTTAGGGACAAGAGTACCCAGAGGAAATTGCACGTCAGATTTTATTCTCTGTTTGCCAAATTGTTCATTCTGGCTTTTGGAACATCCGTTTCAGCAACAGTGTTAACTAATGTCACTTTGACCAAAAGCCCCTTTGTAGGGATCGTCTTTGTATAATAGGTGCTTTTTTAGCTAATACTTACATAGCAGTTACAGTTTTCCAGGAACTTTCCTGAGTACTTGACATTGATGATTTAATTTTTGAAATAACCTTGGTGAGTAGGTGCTATTATTATTCTCATTTTTAAGGTGAGGAAATTGAGGCAGAAGAAGATAAATAATTTCCCCATGATCACACAGATAGTGCAAATGGAGACTGAAATCCAGACACTTGGTTCCAGAACCCATGCTCTCAGCCACTTGACCAAACCAACTCTCTCAAACATTATGATCATAGAATTAAATTTACAAAATGCTCATGCCCTAAAAGTTCATTGTTTAAAGACCTGTGCTTTTAATGCTCTGCTTTATACGTTTGGCTTTTTAATTCCATTTTATTTCTCAAAATGTACGAAATACCTTACTGCTGTTGACTATAAAATACCTGTTGCAGGTCCTTACATGGTCACCACATTGGATTCCATGGTGAACATCTTGCTGGAGACTGAATTATTTCCTTGAGCATAGGAAAGAGAAGAGAAAAGATATTAATTGTACAGAAAGGAAGTGTTTTTCAGACATTTCACTGGAATATCATTCAGCAAATTAATTCTCAGTTACCACTTTGGGGATTATCCGTAGGTATTTTCAAACTTCATTTTCTCTACTGCTCAGCCGGGCCATAGGCTGTTGACTGTAGGATGGAACCAGAGAGAAGGCAAAGCTAAAAACTGATGTGTCAGTGAGTGGCTTTTGAGTGAACCAAAACAATTTTTGTGATTTCTCAACTTGGTATTGTCTGTCCCCTGCATTTGGAAGTTGACTGTAATGATAAAGTAATCAGTGTAATAAATTACCTATTTTTTTCCCATCCAAGAGTGGAAATGTAGCTAAAAGATGGTTGTGAAAACAATATTCAGCTAAGCAGTTGGATTTCCATAACGAATTAATTATGTCATTTCATGCCATTTCATTTTTATATTCTCCCGGAACCAGGTTAGCTGTTTTCATACAACTTACCTTTGAGCATTTGTGTTCAATTTTTCTGTTTGTTTATTTTGCTTAATATGAGGTAGTTTAAAATTTTAAATGTATTTAATGTCCTCATATTTTGCTTCTAAAATTCTTTTCAAAGTTTCAAAGAAGAATTAGATTTGAGGATTTCAGTGTGAAATGGTTTTCTGCGATGCTTCCGGCCAAACTAAATAAGAGAGGATATTGCAGAGAAGTGACGTTCAAAAATGGCAATGCTGATGACAAAGACAATTAGTACTACGGGTTATGACCACCTGACTATATCAGCAGATTGCACATGGCTTGGAAATGTCACCTTTTATTTCCTTTCCTCAAGCCAAATAAATTTTAGACAGAAATTTCCACCAAGGCAGTATTTCCTTTATCTGGAGGTCACTTATCCAGTATCTGTGAGCATTTAAAATATAATTGGCAATCTAATAATAAGCAGAGGCCTCTGAACAGCCAAAATGGATGTCACAAAGCCAAAACACTAATTGCATGTATTCACTCACCAAAAAGGGCCCTAACCAAAAGACATTTGTTCCTAAAATAAGTAGTTCTAATTGTTTTGCTAATTAGGATTTCCAGACCACAGCACAGTAGAAGGTGGGAGAAAGGAGGGAATTACAAACTGCATAAACAAAAGCACAACATTTCTTGTGGATAGCTAAAAAATGAACCAAACCCTGGAACAAGTCAGAAACAAGCAAAGGCTGATGCCCTGGGGCCCTTCAGATACAGTCAGGCCACAGCATCATTATTTAACTTGATTACGATGACCCTAAGTGATTAACCGTAGGCTAAATTATGTTCAGTAGGGGCCATTTAATAAAGCAGAAGTTTATAATCCATTTAAAAAGAGATTAACCCATTTTTCCCCCTGAGAAATTAGTGAACAGCCCCTAATAACATGATAATATCACATCAAAAGTGCTGCGTACTTAAGGTGGCAAACAAGGTTGTGATGTTGTTCAGAGTAGTAATTGTCAGATTGTCAAGCCCTTTTCTGTTTTAGGTGACACGGGGACCCCAGAGTCTGGAAATGATGGAGCAGGCACAGTTAACATGCCCACCTTGCTCGTGCATTTGGGAATTCATGGGCTATGTCGCAGTCACCTGTACACAGCAGCCGGCTGCTCTGTCATATTTCCCCTTGTAATTCCCTCTTGTTTTCTGCCTTCATCTAGCTCCTGCTGTCTTTGGGGACTTCAGCCTACGTGTTGACAGTTCATCTGGGGTTCCTGAAAATCTGTTACCCCGCAGCACAGCACAGTTCCTGGGGGGAGGCAGCCATGGCCTGAAGCCGAGCTCTCTCACAGCCTGTAGGTTATATTGGGGTGATCATTGCAAGGTGCCCCGTGGGCCTGAAATGAATTTGAGGGCTTTGTGGTTATCAGTTTTTTGAAATAAAAATTTCAGTCTGGAAAACCAAGTTGGGACCCACAATAATACACTATGGGGGGCATTTTGCCCTTTGTCACGGCCTGCGAATGGGGTCCGTGCTCAGAGCTGGGAGGCTATCACAGACTTGGTCTAGGCAGGTAGGTGACACTAATTATTCAGCTCCCTGAGCAGGAAGCTTGTTGTTAGAGCCAGGAGTTTTCTTAGCAGCAGCTCCTCCAATTAAGCCGATCTGCATTTTAACTTCCTTTCTGAAAAAGAGAAGGTTTAAAGGTATTTCTTATTTCGCTAATTTCAACTGCAGAGTAGTAAGGAAAATGTGAGAGAGCCACAGTCCCTACTTGGAGGACTCTTGTTTGGTGGCTGTTTACCATCACTGGCCTTGCTCATGGCACAGTGGTGAGGGTAGGACCTCCCTGCCCTCGGGATGCTTACATTCCGGTGGAGAAGAAAGACAACAGAGAAAGCACTTGAATAAATACAGATCGTGGTAGCTCTCTGGTATATTAGCAGTGGTGCGAGACAGGGCAAAGGCGGGGGTGGGGGGTGGATAGCTCAGCCTCACGTTTCTGGCTTAGATCCGAGGTGTGAGTGAACTGCCACATATTAAAACTATCAGAAGAGCGTGGCAGGCAGAGAGAATGGCCAGGGTCAGAAGCCCTGAAAGGGAAGGGCTTGACATGTGCAAGGACTGAAATAAGGCCAGGGTGAGTGGGTCCTGGTGACCTGGAGGGACAGTGCTGGCAGTTAAGGTAGAGGTGAAGGCAGTGGGCAGCTCATGACGGGCCTGGGAGGACACGATAAGGCATTTGGATGAAACCTGAGGAAAACTGGACACTACTGAAGGTTTGTAGCCGAGGAGTGGTTTGATCTCTTAAGTTCTATAAAGATTGCATTTGACTGCTAAGATGACCGAGGAGAAGGAAGCAGGAAGTTTGAGTTAAGAAGCTTAAGTGGTGGCCAGAGCAGAGGTGATGAGAACTTGGGCTGAAGGGTCAGCAGTGAGGTTGCTGTGAAGTGGGAACATGGGTATGGTTTGCGGGTGATGGTGATGGGAGCTGCTGAGGGGCTGGATATTGGAGGGAGGTAAGAGAGAGGGTGGGATTGAAAATGAAGATGTGAGCTTTGGACAGCTGGGTGAATGGTGGTATTTGCAGTATTGAGGAAGACACAAGAGGAAATTAAAAGGTCTGTTTGGGGCATAGTCACATTGAAATGACTATTTCATGAAATGAAATGACTTAGAGCCATCTAAGTGAAGAAATAGATCTTACTTTTCCTGATTGAGGTCCCCTCTGGAGAATGCGGCAGATGCGTGGTAGGCCTTAGGTTGGCTAAATATCATTATAAATTATTATTTTTTTATTTGTGGCGTGCAGGCTCAGTAGTTGTGGCTCGCGGGCTTAGTTGCTTCGCGGCATGTGGGATCTTCTCAGACCGGGGCTTGAAGTTGTGTCCCCCGCATTGGCAGGCGGATTCTTAACCACTGCGCCACAAGTCCGGGCCCATGCTAAATATCATTACATTGCAGAGAAGCTGCCTCTGTTTTTCATTCTCAGATGTGAATGTCAATTCCCATCTCTCCTTATCTCATTTTGCCACAAGAATAAGTACACACACACATATACATACATGAAAACCCTTTTGAGACTCAAAGAAGAAATTCAAGGGAAGAATTCCATTTGGATTTTGATTGAAAAGCTAAAAAATCATTTTGATGAAATGATTTTTTATTTTGATGGAAGTTAAAATATCAACATAATTGATCCTTATTTTGTACTGGGATACTGGATTATACATTTTATAGCCAAAGAGGAAGATTGATGTAATTTTTTGTACCATCAAAAATAACAGTAGAAGTGCTTTAAGTTAGATAATGAAGATGTGCCTTAAGATTCTGAAGGTTCTGGGACCTTGAGCCACCTTAGTAGGAGACTTGCTTCCCTTAAGCCTGTACATGAACTCTCAGGCATGGCTTCAGTGTCCAAAGCCCTGAGGATAGTGGATGCAGTTTCTTAAGAATATTCCCACCCCTCATGTTTATTTTCTGCATGAGAAAGTTTTAGAATGGGAACAAAAACCTATCCTTTTCTGTGATCTGGAGAAAATGCCTTTTATTACTATTGGCCTAGCTTCTGTTTTCCTCTTCTCTTGCTCAAATTAGTGTTCTCATGAGAACCAGGCAAAAGAGATTAGGGTAAAAGATTTTCTTTTTAACTTGAAGACATAGGAAAAACTGAGCTCCTCCCTCCCAGGTATGGAAGTTTTAGAATAAACACCAACATCTCTTTTTATGGGTAGAAATTGTTATAAAAACAGACCCAATGTGTTTGTCTTAGCTTGCTAGGACTGCTGTAACAAAATACCATAGACCAAGTGGCTTAAAGAAAGAAATGTATTTTCTCACAGTTCTGGAGTTGAAGTCTGAGATCAAGGTGTCAGCAGGGTTGGTTTCTCCTGAGGCCTCTCTCTCTGGCTCACTGATGGCTGTCTCTATCCAGTGTCTTCATGGCCTTCCTTCTGTGCCTGTGTCTGAATCTCCTCTTCTGGTGAGGAGACCAGTCCTAGTGGATTGGGGACCAGCCTGCTGACCGTATTTAACCTTAATCAGTCTTTAACCTTAAAGAAGTAATTAAGGTTAAACATAACATGGTCATTAGACTGGTTATCGCTAAACTCAGTCGAATTCTGAGGTACTGAGGTTAGAACTTCAACACATGGATTTTGAGGAACACAATTAAGCCCGTAACAGTATTTCAATCTTATAAGACTCCTTCCTCCATAAAACTCACTCTGGTGTGGAAACTTCCATCCTTTCTATTAAAAAAAAAACAACAGTTGTTAGCCATTGTGGATTCCCTGTCTCTGCCCCTTCCCTCCACACACACCGTCCCCTGTCTCCTGCGCCAGTGCAGGTGTCTTCTAACTGATGCCTGTACCCTCCCTCCAGTCCGTCTCCCACACGATGTTCAGAGTGACCTAACACACAAATCCTGTTATCATCCTGTTTGATATCCTTCAGTGGTTTCCCATTTTCTAAGAGAAAATCTAAACTCCTCAGGCTAGCCTCTTACGTCCTAACCCCACTTACTTTTCTGTATTCCTCCCAGATTTGCCCCCTGAGCGTCAGTCACGAGCCGTGGATGCTTCTCTAAGGTGCCGGGCTCTGCACGTGCTTCTTCTCTGCCAAGAGCACCCTCCCTTCCCTTACACACTTTGATGCGGACAAGTTCTGCAGCGCCTTCACAGCCCTGCTCAATGGCCTCCTGCTCTGAGAAAGCTTTTCTGCTCTGTTTCCAACATCTGCAGTCGATTACGGACTCTTCATGAGGCCATATTGTACTTCTCATCTTACACCACGATTCTAATCCAAGAATTAGATTAGAATTCTATATTGGATTAGAGAGAAATGAGGTAAAGAACTGTGTTCAATTTTGTATTCTCGTGTTTAGCCTGACATATAAGTGCTTAATCAATACGAAGGTGAAATATATATAGGTGTTAGTATTAGCTTGAAGGAGGCTTACATTTCACTTATGGTTCATTGCTTAGGACTTGGTATTAATTACTTTAAATTCGCATGCTCTCATCAGCCTCGCGCAGAACCCCCGACTTCAGCCGGTAGCCATTAAGGTGACTAGATGATGATGATGAGAACTGGGTACAAAGTGGCAAGTATTCTTCAGAACAGGTAGAACTGAATATCCTGTTGATTAGCAGGTCAGACGCACTCTCTTTGACTGAAACGGCTTCCCTCTCCATCCCATACCCATTCACAAAGTGCTCTCCTCTGAGCAGTATTGCACTCTTGGACTCTTTAAGGGGTCAAGGTGATATTTTGCAGTGCTCTCTGGTCATGCAGCCAGTCTGCTTGTGCTCCCTGTGGGAAGGACAGGAGAATGGCAGGCTGCTTCAGAAATACGATATCCCTCTAAAGCTGAATCGTCAGATATGGTAGCCACTGGCCATACGGAGCTATTGACATTTGAATAAAGTAAAATAAAATGAAAAATTGAGTTCCTCAGTT
Source organism: Globicephala melas (assembly GCF_963455315.2). Classification (NCBI taxonomy): domain Eukaryota; kingdom Metazoa; phylum Chordata; class Mammalia; order Artiodactyla; family Delphinidae; genus Globicephala; species Globicephala melas. Next base: position 99,760,946 of record NC_083315.2, read on the forward strand.
ATACTAACCATATTTCAAGTATTAAATAGCCACATGTGGCTGGCGGTTACCATATTGAACAGCACAGACTGTAGAACATTTCCATCATCACAGAAAGTTCTGTTGTTCAGCCTGGCTCTAAAGATTAGATCCAACTTTTTTGCTGGTCATTTACTTCAGTAGATGATAATCACAATACGCACCATGTAGCGTGCGCTCACCGTGTGATGGACTCTAGAAAATCTCCAGTTGAGCCTGTGGAAATGGAAGCTCAGTGAATTAAGTAGATGACTCAAGATCCCCAACTTAGAAAGTAGCAGAGCTAAAATAATCATAAAAATATAGTAGTTTTTTAAAATTACTAATTTAATAGGTACAAAATGGTCCTTCATTGTAGCTTCAACTCGCAGTCTTCAACAGTGAAATTGAAGAGCACGAAGCTAGTCCTAGAGAGATTGTGTCTTGTGCTAAGCTGGTCTCAAGTTCCCGCTGCCCAACTTGTCTTGGTCCCCAGTACCTTGAGGTACCTTGGTACCAGTACCTTGAGGTATTGGTACCAACTGGTACTTGGTCCCCAGTACCTTGAGGTGGCCAAGTCTTCCACTGAGGGGTTCCCAAACTCGAGCAGCCCCTCTCGGGGAAGGAGAAGTTTCTCCAGCTGCCAAACACGAGAAAATGTGAAGGCAGTTGCCCATCCTGACATATCTCATTACAAGGAGAGGTTTGAGCTCCGTATTGCTTTTTGTTCCTCCTCCTTTTCTGGATCCAGATCGTGTTTAATTGGGACTAAAGTAGGTAAGACTCTGAGGCAGCCCAGTCTACCAATGAAAAGATGCTCTGGTTGAACAAGAAAAGGACCTTGAAAGTCTTAAGGATGTGAATCCTTTATTCATGTTTCTATGTGACTTACAGAACACCTTGATCGGGGGAGACTATTGTAGACTTCCTAAAGAAATGGACAAATATTTCTAAAGAAGGGAACAAAGAAAAAGCCTTGACAGTAAGATTTGAAGGTGACTGACACTTGTGAAATAAGGAAATGTGCATAAAATACCAGTCACAGAGAGCAGTTTCCACAGACTGTGACAAAGTAATGACGGGCCTTTAGCTGATAGAGCAAAGGAAAGATTTATCTGGAAATCAATCCTTTTTGTTTCAGTGTAGTTGGACTCCTAAAGAAAATTAAAGACAGAGTGAGGGAACTGAGACCATGGGAAGGGGATTCTGGGCCTCATTAGGTGACAGAGGATGACAGGTGATGGCACTCTTCTCATACAGTCAGTTCCTGAAGACAAATGGCTTTGTCTTGGTGGTCCATTCTGATTGATTGGAAGGGGCTGCCCCCTGGAGTGTGGGGTGATTAATCCTCTGTACCTTCCACAGGTTCCAAAAGGGAAGTGTAGTACAAATGTCAGGTATTTGTGATACAAGTTGTCTGAGAAGAATGTCCTGGGGAGACTATCAGTGCTCAGAACATCTGATATACAGAGTAATTAGTTATCTGCTGCTGCATAACAAGTTACCCCCAAACTTAGTGGCTTCAAACAACTTTTATGATCTCTCCGTTTCTGTGGGTCAGGAATCTGGGTGTGGCTTAGCTGGGTCCTCTGGTTCAAGGTGTCTTACAGACTGCAGTCATCTCAGAGTTCTATCGGGGGAGGAGGTATTTCCAAGCTGACTTTCCTTGCTGGCTGTTAGCCAGAGATAGCAGTTCCTGACCACGCGGGGCAGCGGACGTCCACCAGAAACAGCAAGAGAGGACAAGAAACAGGGCAGCCAGGGTCTCTTTGGAACCTAATCTTGGAATGACATCACACCATTGTGCCGCATTCTTTTCATCAGAAGGAAGTCCCCAGGTCTAGCAACACTCAAGGGGCGGGATTCCACAGGGTGTGAACCCCAGGAGGGCGGGGGTTCAGGGGTTCCCTGAAGGCCATATGAGAGCCTGTCTGCGCCATGTTGTAGTGGGAGGGCAGGATATTGAGCACGTTACAGAAATACATTTGTGTTCCTGGTAATAAATTTTAAAATGTAACAGTGCCATGTGTAGTCCCGTACTGCCTATTAAAAATAACACAAATGCCATAGTGGAACCTGGAAAAACCCTGACAGTTCCCTAAAGTGATAACATCATGAGCCTGGAAGTTTTGACAAAGTGTGTAGGAGGTCAGTAACTTTGAAGCAAGGATCTCTTTGCTCCAAAGACCTGGAGCCTGTGTCAGTGTGAAACGAAGGTATTCAGCCAGAGGGAAGTGCTGAAGACACTGACATTTTGGAAGGAGAGAGACAAAGGGGAGTCAGGGAAGTGGAATGCAGTCTGAATGAGGTGGGAGAATACCCCAAAGGAAATGTAAACCTATTGTGAATTTTTGCTTAGGGGCAGTCCTGTCATTCCCTATTAGAGAGCAAAGTATCCAGGGGTTCTCTCTCCCATCTCAGTCCCCTGTCCCCTGCCTTCCTGTGACTGAAGGATTGAGACCTAAAGAGGATGGAGCAAGAGATAAGGCAGCAGCATGGAGCTAGTTCCATTGACACCTTAGCAGGAACCACCCTCGATGGAAGAATGCTGGGGGCATCACTCACCTGCATGGCCTCACCCGAAAGGTCTGAGCAAGAGTCTGATATTCTCCAATGCCCTTCTACACACACAAAAAAACATCCTGCTAACTAATTAGCTCTTGAGTCTATTGGCTGCACTCGATTTGGGAAAACAAGAGCCTGATCGTGAGTTTCTAACACATAATTGATTCCTCAGGCCAGGAGGAGAGAGGGGAGGGACTGGGTGCCGCCCAGCCCCAAGCCATGCACTGCAGCTCTGCCCGCAGCAAAGGCACGTTTCCTGCCTTTATCTCAGACTGCCCCAAGTCTGAGGTTTCTGTACTGCAGTTTACAGAGCCCGAGTGCTGAGGCGAAACCTACGGATGATATACGTAGCCTTTGTTTAGACTGCAGAGTCTGCAGGATCCTTATCTTTGCAGAAGCATCAGCCCAGGCTCCCTGATCTTCCCAGCAAGTAAACAGATTTTGGTCATGCCCAGTTCGAGTGCACCTGTAGGTGCCAGGAAAGAAAAGACTTCCAGAACACGCGCTCTGGACCACAGGAAACAGAGCAATACTGTGTGTCTCCTATCCGGGGTGCTCGTCACTGCCCTGCTCCAAAGTGGGAGACATGCTTACTGACTTTCCAGCTCACAAGTTCCAGTGCCTATACCCAGCCCTTCTGAGCTTTGCAGTGATCTCTGGAAGAAGCAGAGATGGGGTGTGCTTTGGGTCTTTGGAGGCTCGTTGAGGTGGCTGAAGCAACCCAGCGCTGGCAGAGGCAACATAAAGATGAGGTGACTTTTCCCCTATCTCTTCCAGCAGACCTGGATTCTTTTCTTTTTTTTTTTTTTAACTCCCTACTTTGTACATTTCATACCCATGACTCATTTATTGTGCAACTGGAAGTTCGTACCTCTTAATCTCCCTCCCCTATTTCTCTCCTTCCCCAGACCCCCAGCAGACCTGGATTCTCATTTCATCCCTTCCACTGTGTGGCTTTGGGTAAATGACATGTACCTGGAGCCTTATTAGTTTTCTCCTTTGTGAAATGCATATGAGCTTATAATCAGTATTGATGAAGTACTGTTTACAAACTGCCTAGCATGGAACCGGTGCGTAATAGGCACTCAGTAAACGGTGGCTTTCTCCTTCTTTTCCCCAGCAGATAGCAAGGGCTGTCAGTCATTACACCTATTCAATCCTGTGCCCTAATCTCCTCTCTCTCTCTTTTTCACCCTCATGTACCTTTCAGGATACTAACAGTTCCCATTTGCCTGGTAGAGCCTCCCACATAGGACTGGATGAAAAAGAGTGCCCACGGGCTGCGAAGCTCTGTTAGAAGTTGTCAGGATCGTCAGGAAAGAGGAGCCCAAATTAAAAAAACAAACAACAACAAAAAAAAACCCTGCAAAGAATGTATAATCATATTAGTGAGGCAGACGAGCAGGTTCTGTTAGCGTCAGGATTATTAATGTGTCTGTGGCACCTGCAGCGGCCTGCGAGAATTTGGCTGAATGGAAGAGAACCCAGAAGATCTAGAGGTCAGAGGTCAGGTCCCGAGAGGAGCCTGGGGCTTACAGAGCAAGGATGATAGGGTCCCAGGCAAATCGGCAGACTGAAAAATAAAGTTGAAGGCTAAGAATTTGGGTCAGTGATATTCGTTATGATCTGATTGTTTCCCTGCATGCATGACTACAATCGTCTCTTCTCACAATCGTCTCTGACTTGGGCATTATTAACCTCATTTTGTAAATAAGGCTCACGGAAGCGAGGACTTAACCCAGAGCCACAGAGCCAGTGAGTCATCTAATCACTCAAACCAGGGACTTGGGAATTGCATTTTGGTGCTTCGTCTGTTACGTCTGCTGTCGCAGACTTCATCAAGGGCACTGGAAGTCTGGTTAAAGGACAGGAAAATGCCTCTGTACTCCAGCAACCGGCTAGGACTTGAGAGTGGGGCAGAACTTCGTAGGCCAGGGCCTGTGTATTTGTCTCTTTCTCAGAAATAGAGCTGGTTTCAAAGAATGGGAAAGATCCCAGCGTATTGGGAGTGGACTGGCAAGCTTGGTTATGGGGTCCAGAGCGGGCTGTTATTTGCTGTTTGGTCGGTGCTGGTGATTCCTCAGAGGCTGACAGTTCATTGCAGGACAGAAACAGGACCCTCCTCATTTAACCTACAACTTCCAAGAGCAGGACTGATATTTCAGGTTTGGGTCAGCAATCTGTTGGGGGAGTTTACATTGTTTAGGTTTAAAGTAGCATCTCAGTTGTCAAAAAAAGCAAAAAGCAGCCCAATGTCTCCTTCTAAACCATGGTTGTAACTTTGGAGACATCAATGATATGTCTGTGAAGATCAATCTATTCTATTGTTATACATAGGCCTTTAAATATTGGTTATTCTTAAAGGTTTCTCAAATAAAATATGGTAGTAATATTAACAAAATACCATTATCTATGGGATGCTTGTTATGTGCAAGGATAGTTTCAGGGGGTTTACGTTTACTCATTTCATCGCAAACGATGCTTGAAGCAATTATTTATTATTCCCATTTCACAACCAAAAAAAGTGAGGCAAGAAGGTAGTAAACTTTGCCAAAGCCTACATGGCTAGATTCGGAGATAAGATGCCAACCCAGCCTGTCTGATTTTCAGAGCCTGGTACCTCACTACTCTGCTGTAATGGGTTTTCTATGAAAATGGAAGTAGCCGAATCAATCAACTCACAAGACAGACTTGAAAAACATCTTAATGCCTTAACTGTAATTACATAAAACCCTACAGAATATGATCCTGCCAGTGGAGGTTATCTGTCTTTGCATGCGTAACTTGTCAGATGGAAGCTCCGGAGCAGCAAGGCCCACAGCACTTGGGCCTCCTTTTCCGTCTCTTCGAAGACTCCAGCGCGGTTCGCTGCTATTGAAACTAGGATTTTCGTCTTAGGGGCAGCAACTGGAATTGCAGCTTATAGCTTCAGAAGGGAATCTAGGGAAGCAACGAGTTGTATCTCTAAGCTCTAAATAAACTAAGACCTTTATTCAAACATCTGTCTGGGGCTTCCCTGGTGGCGCGGTGGTTAAGTACCCACCCTGCTCGCCACAATTAAGGAAAAGCCTGTGCGCGGCAATGAAGACCTAATGCAGCCATAAATAAATAAATTAGTTAATTTAAAAAAGACATTAAAAAAACCATCTATTTGTCAACTGAAATGGAAGAAAGTTGAGAAGGCTAGGTGCCACCTTAGAGCAAGATTCGTGGACAAATAAATCTTAACTACTACTATTCAGAAGGCCTTTTGGCATTTTGTGTCCGTTTAGCTCTCATCCTGGCCCAGATGCAGTGGATTCCACAAGCTTATTCCAGCTTTGCTGGTGGTTACCTTTAAACTGTTTGGGAATTTTTATGTATTCTTCCTCTAGAGTCGTCTCCCCATAAAAGTCTGGCATTACACGTGGTAGAAAGAGAGAACATCCATTTGCATGATTGCCTGGGTGAGAAAATCCTACATACCGATTACTTGTCCATAAAAAAGCAGAAATCTGAAGAGGAACATATGACAATTCTGTAGGTTTAATGCAAAAAGATCAACTGGTATAGTATAAAGAGTAACAGTTTAGCCTCCCTAAAAGTGTACATCTGTATGCAAATGTTGACGATGCCGTTATACCACAAACTCGTTACCCTTGGAAAATAAGCAGGTGGTATTGCATTGTCTTTATGTTTCTGCAATAGTCAACACACAGGTTTCAGTTCATGACTTTTTTATTGTTGCAAAAGCAGCCAGGATGTTGCTTCTAAAGGAAGTATTAGCTTCAGAGGGGCAAACATAGGGTTAACTCACACACAAACAAAGGAACCGAGATGCACAACAGTGAGTAACTCTTTGACTCAGTTGGAGAGGCGCAGTGAGTTAGACATAGGCTTTCCATTCCATTCCATCCTCTTTCTGAGGATCCATAGGTAAATGCTGGACTCATGTTGAACTAGGAGTCGCTGGGTTCTCGGCAGGCTGAGGCTCGTGGGATGGAATTGCCCCTGAAAACTGAGTCACGCCAAACCTGAACAACAGGCATAGTGGGAATTCAACTAAGGCTCGAGGACATCCCGTTGGTCTGTTCCTTTCGTTCTTTCTGAGGTGGAGGTTCCCTTGGCAAAGTCCTGTGATGACACTGGAGAACTGGAAACCATGGCTCCTGACATCAGGGAGCTGCCCGTAAAGAGAAGACTTGAAGGCTAAGAAACAAGGAGCCGCACTGTTGCTGAGCACGCTCAAACCAGAGCAACTGGCCAGAGAGGGCAATCGAGGTGCCTGCTCCTGGGACCGTTTAACCCAGCCAGCTACTCCGATGCATGTGACATCGGCCCTTTCTTTCTGCCGGCTTCCCCCTCCAGTGGCCTGGCTTACCCAATAACAACTAGAAGTTAAACAGTGACTATATTGGTGCAACAGGCTGAGGTTAAGACCCTGGGCCAGCGAAGCTCATCATTCATTCCTGAGGCATTTACTGGACACTTCCTCTGTGCAAGGCCTTGTTCGAGGCACACAGACGAATCAGACATGGTCCCCATCTTCAGGGATCTTACAGCCAGCAGACGGAGGCAGACAAACCTGCAATTAGGGTACAAGGTAATAAACGCCAGGCCAGAGGTGTGCAGGGAGTCCTCTGGAAGCACAGTGGTGGGCCTTTCCAGATCATAAGTCTCAGGAAATAGGGAGTGTGATGGAGACAGGTGTTCCAGGCCTGTGCAAAGGCTCAGAGGTAAGAGGAAAGCATGGCACTCCAGTAGTAGCTCCAGAGGGCTGAAGTTTAGCATTTGGTGGAGGGGAGTGAAACAGAAAGCCCGGCTCAGGAAGGAATCTATTGTGATCCTAGGGGCCTAAATCAAGGCAGGAGCAGTGGGAATGGAGAGGAGGGGAGGAGGAAAGGAAATTCTAATGGGGTATGTGAGAGAGGAGCTGTGGGTGCCTTCCAGCCTCCTGCCATGGGTGTGTGCATGAATGCCGGTACCTGTCCGCCCATACAGGGGGTGCAGAAGGAGCAAGTTTGGGAAAGGAAGGATAATGAGATGCTTTGGATGAATTGACTTGTGGTGTGTCAGGGACATCCAAATGGAGATGACCATTTCATTCATTCTAACGCGGGGGCCTGGGAGATCGAGGAGGTGTAAGTGAAGGAGGTGTGAGTCGAAACCAGTGACTTGGATGGAGTTATTCGGTAAATAGTACGAGCAGACAGAAGCCTGAGGAACTCCCAACTCTCAAGGCGTGAGAGAGGCTGAACGAGAGGGGAGATGATGGGAACGCACTGGGAGAGTCGTGCGTTGCCTTAGAAGCCAAAAGAGAAAACGTTTCCAGAAAAATGAAGAGATTCGCAGTGCCCATGGCCACATAGGTCAACAAAGACCAAGTCAGAAAAGATCTCCCAGATATGACAAATTGCAGGTTACTGGTGACCTAAAGTGAAAGCACCTGGCTGCAGGAGCAGAGAGAATATCACACATTATTGACTAAATGGTTGAGGCTTTGTCACATTGTCACAAGGGACAGACCCCAGGAATCCGGGTCTCTGGATGTTGGTTCTAGACAAAAGTATTAGGCACAACTGCCTACCTTGTTAAACAGAGAGCAATGAAAATACTTTATTGCCTATGTATTTGCACATAATGCCATGCTAAACGGAGGACAGGGAGAATTAAACACAGTTTATGCATTTTTTGTGGAGCTCACGTCAAGCGCATGAGTATCAAGGTGCTAAAATTGGGTAAATCGACCCAAAATAATCTTATTTTAATGGCTATTTCCGCAGAGTTGTGTTCTTACAGAATTCCAATCATAAGATACTTTAAACACGCCCAGAGGAGATGTTTCTGTATTCCGTTTGTAAATAACTGTAATCCAATCTTGATAATTTACGGTCGTGTTTAACCCTCCCTTTCAGTAAGACCTTCCTCATATCGCATTTCAGTCTTTTCTGCTATATCTTTAGGGCTCTCCTGGCTCATTCTGACCTCAGTGGATAACAGATGGTTACCTCTTCCATATATCAATCCTGCCTATCCTTGCAGATGAATAATACATTTCCTTCCTACTTGGAATTCCCCAGGCCAAATAACTCTAATAAAGCCTAAAGAATTGATCTCACAGAATACCAAGAGGATTAACTAGTTAACAAGCACTGGCTGTGGGTAGGCAGAGCAGGGTAGCACATGACAGAGGAGGTTTTTAATTTGGAAAGAGAAGTGTGCAAACTAGTATTCAGTATTACAGCTTTCAGTAGCTTTTTATGATATCTTCTGGAGCTTCACATGTGAATTTTCCCCCTCATTGGTGTGAATGAACTCCCAAGAAGTTTGGATTCAATGACTGCTGAGGTGCTTCTCTAAACACGCTGTGATTCCACGTAGACCACTTTTCCTCCCCTTATCTTGGTCTGAAGATTTGCACAGGAGAACCTGGTCATGGCAATGCAGGGAAGAGTGAGGGTATGTGCACTTTCTTAGCATTTTGCTGGCGGAGGTGGATACTGCTTTGGGCTGTTCCTGGTGTGGTCTGCTCTGTACAGTCTTAGTCAGTCAAGGCTGAATCAGAAAATCATCAGAACTACAATTAGTTGCAACTGTAGGATAAAATAGGGGCCTTTCTGTATCATTGATCTGCTTCATAAAAAAGAAAACTAATATAATAATAATTATGTATACATAATATTGTAAATCACCTATACTTCAGTTCTTTCCTTCAGAAATGTACTTAATCCCTTCTAATATCTTTTATTTATTTATTTATTACTTTTTTTTTTTTTCCCTGTACGCGGGCCTCTCACTGCTGTGGCCTCTCCCGTTGCGGAGCACAGGCTCCGGACGTGCAGGCTCAGCGGCCATGGCTCACGGGCCCAGCCGCTCCGCGGCATGTGGGATCCTCCCGGACCGGGGCACGAACCCGTGTCGCCTGCATCGGCAGGTGGACTCCCAACCACTGTGCCAACAGGGAAGCCCCTATTTATTACTTTTTAATTGAAGTATGGTTGACTCAATGTCATGTTAGTTTCAGGTGGATATCACATGATTCAGTTATATGTATATTTATATCTATTCTTTTTCAGATTCTTTTCCCATATAGATTATTACAAAATATTGAGTAGAGTTCCCCGTGCTCTACAGTAGGTCCTTGTTGGTTATCTGTTTTATATATAGCAGTGTGTATATATTAATCCCAACCTCCTAATTTCCCAACCACCTATTTTTCAATTTTTAAAAAGCCAAAATAATAAAAGCAGTGGATGGTAATGCTTAACTCTAAGTCAACTCAGGGTTTTACAACTGAAAATCATTAAAGGAAAGGTTCTTGATCCCTGGGACCATAAATACTGCAGTGACTAGACTTCTGCTCGCGTTCAACACATCCATAGCCACCTACAGATGAGCTGTGATTTCAGAAGTTTGTTTGAAATACATTTACTTCTAAGTCACACAAATCATTTAGCATTGTGTGATCCCAACCATAAATAATTCTCACCTTTAGGCAAGAAGACTAACATGGCGCTCCCTGTTTCCAGGTAGAAAAAAATACGTGCCAAAGAAAAAGATGGATACCTGTTAGCTTTGGAACCTCGTTTAGATATGCTGACTCCTGCCACTGAGAAGGAACTGTGTTACTGAGGAGGGGTGGAGAGCACTTGCCTCTCTTCCAGAATCGGCCACTGGGCAACTCTGAACAGTTCCCTTATATGTTTTGAGGCTCGGTTGTCCCTAGCTGCACAGCACTTCGTTTCTTTAGGGAATGCAAAGAGTGTTATTCATTCAAAATGGTTTTACTTGCTCTTCGTTGAAGTTATCAGAGAAAGTCACTCACACTTGTCAAGGAGGGGTTTGGGAGTGGATTGGGGAAAGGAGAGGAAAGGGCCACAAGTGTCATGGCATAGATAGTGTCAGGTACCTTGAGAACATTCAATAAGTACTTGCTGGTTTGTTGGCAAGCTTTCCGTTTCAAACTTCTCATCCATTGTGAATTTATCATTCCCTAGTTTTGGAGGAGTCTGCGAGATATTAGTTTCTCCTGGTGATTCGCTTATAGCTGACAGATCATCTTCCTAGTCGCCTGTACTCAGGGAGAAGGAGTCTCATGAGGCAACATTATAAAGGCCTAGCAAAAAAGAGGAAAAAGGAATCAGGCTATGTTCTAGAGAAGCACACCTGACCTGCCGAGGGGCCCGCAGATGACAGCCTTTGGTGATTGGAGGGTCTTGGGTCAGCCGTGGCCTAGCTTTTGGATCCTTGATTAAAAGGAAATGAGGATACCTGATCTTTCCCCCAGGATTTTCCTTTTATCACACCCAGAACTCACTTATTTTTCCCCTGTGATTCCATACCTGTATCAGGGTATCTGCCGGCCGCCTCTGACTTCCCTAGTTGTCACCTCTGACCTGAGTCTGGAAAGGAGTTCTCCATCCTCACTGTGCATCAGTCACCCGGGGAGACCTGCACCCAGCACCCTTCCCTAGAGGTTCCCATCATTTGGATCAGGGTAGGGCCCCGGTCTCAGCATATTTTAAAAGCGTTCCAGGTGATTCTCATGTTCACGTGGGGTTGAGCGCCACCGCTTTGCAGCAGAGGCACGTTTGTTTTTTTCCCCGTTGACTCGTCAAAGTGAGAAAAATTGGGGACAAAACAATACAGAATAAAACTGAGTTTTTTCTTTCTCATCAAAAGAGGCTAGGCTTTGTGTCCTGGAGATCTGGGGCTTCCTTTTGCTCTGAGGACTTTTATTTCCCAAAGTCTCTTGGAGGTGAAAATTTGAGTGGTCCTCGTAGGGGATGGGTCCCGAGACTTGGACAGGGTGAGGCCAAGTTGCCAAGCCTGGCGAAGCCTCGCTTTGGAGGCTGGAGAGAAGGGCGTGGCAGGGGCTTCACAGGTAGCAGAGACCTTCAGCCCTGCCCGTATACTACCCAGGAGATGGTAGGGTGATGGAGAGCAAGATGCTGATTCTGAAACACCAAGAACTCGGGGACCACAGTCTCTGTGCCTAAGAAGGGTAAAGAACTACTGGATCCCTGCCCGCAAATGGACCACACAGACTTAGAAAATGAGCATCTTGGCGGCAATCTTGATGGACTTAGGACCAGCTGCTTTGCTCCAAATTTTGTGGACTGTATAAATCTCCCAGGATTGTTACCCAGCCCTGGGGAGGGGAAAGCTTCCCTGAACATGACTGAGATTGAAATTATTGCAAGTCAGGATTCAGAGCCAGACGTTACTATATTTAGAAAAAAAGGCAATATGGCATTTTTTTTTTTTTTAGATATGAGGGATGTGGAATAAATACTACTCTGTGTAACAAAAGGAATTAAGCAATCCAATTAAATAACCCCATCTCATATGCTTTTAATTTTATTGGGTTTTCATTAGATTTTGGTTTGCCCAAGAACTCTGAGGACTTTTGCTGCAGAAGGGCACTTGCATTTTCTGAGGCTGTTCGTAGAACGTAGTGCTCTCTGGAATTTAAAAAAAAAAAGTCTCGGCAGGATTTAGGGGCGGCAGTGGTAGTGAATGGTGGAGTGTGGACAAAAAGAATGACCCTGGGGTTTGAAGTTCTATTTGCACTTGACTAAGATCAAGAAACAATTGGGTGTTTATCCTTTATTTAAGAAAGAGGAAGCTACCCCTTCAATGAAAGTCTTCCAGCTGCAACCACCCACCTGCCACCAGCCCCAGTAAGGTGAGAAATTGAAAAAACAGCATTGCTAAGTGGGAGTCGTGTCAATTATTAAATTACTGAAATGCTTTCTTCACCAAGGAGCCTCCGTATAGTGGGAAGAATGTGGGTTTTGGAGTCACACAGAACAAGATTGAAATCCCCACTTGCTAGCTCTGAGGCATTTTTGTCTTCTCAGGACCTAGCAGTGCATGGCGTATAATAGGCATTAATAAATACTTCATAAATTAATGAATAATGCATGAACGAAAGCAATAGCTATCTGACTCCAGGCCATTACTTAACCACATCTGAACCTATGCCCAAGTGGCTTTACCTGTAGGACAGGCATACTGATGACTAACATGATGAGGTTTTGAAATCTTATAAACTATGAAGTTTTTCAACCTGTGCCTGGTAGGTTCTCCTTATATTTCTTCGCCTGCTAGCACACACCTTCCCTCAGCACCGTGTATTTGCTGATTTGTGATAGGAAGAGCCTCACTGAATTGAAACCATCAAGTATGGGACATTGTTGCACACAGGAGCCAACTTTTAACCCCAGACTAGACTCTGAGAACTGAACGCTGAGTCCTGCCCCAGGAGGATGTGTCAGAGTGAATCCCTGTTCGTAGGAACAGGCTCGGCTCAGCTTGGCCTGGCTTTCATGGGTCCTCCGTCTCTTCATGAGGTGTGTCTTATGATCCCCGACAGTGTCTGGTTTTGATTCCTGACTTTCAGGTCCTCGTGGCCTACAGCTTTTTACTCTGCTTTGACCAACCGTTCTGATCCACTGTTTCTTCTCACCTTCCTGATTTTCATTCAACAAGCATCTGTGGCATGTTGGCCACGTGGTAGGTGTTAGGGATACCACACAAACAAGGTGGAGATGAGCAGATGTAATCCTTGCCTTCCAAGCAGGAAAAAAAAAATCTGGTGAGAGGGGATTTCAATAAGAAATCCAAGAGGGGTAAGTTCTCTGATAGAAGCACATACACAGGAGCTCAGCCTGGACAGAAAAGGCGTCAGGGAGGAGGGAGAAGTACCTCAAATATTCCTGGGTTCTTTTGTCTTACTCAGATTCCTCTGGTCCTGAATTATATTATCCTCTCAGCAAACCACTACCGCAGAAAGCCCATTTGAGCCAATCTATATGGCGATATAGTCACCCACTTAGATTGGGGGCTCCAGGGGGGCAGACGCCTTGCCTTCATTCGCCACTTCACTCCAGGACATGAAACAGAATCTGGTGTATCAGTAGGCACACAAATATTTCTTGAAGATTGTATGTAAGCTGGAAGACATGGATAACTTTTTAAAGAAACTAGTCCTGGACAGTTCATAGGGCTTTATGCATCCTTCAACTATGAAAACACTTCTTTTGCCTTTAAGTGATCTATTCTCAAAGACTTAGCCATCTGAATGTCAGCGCGTAAATTCCATTAGAACCTGTTGGCTTCATCAAGCATCCTTTTCAAAAAAGGAACAGTGTTCCCTAGCTATTAGATTGTGTATGGAAACTGCTGGGTGCTTTGTTCTCGCTTTCAGATGCGACATCTGTCGGTAAGTTGGAGCGATTCTGGGCACACACGGAGTAGTCAGGTGTATCTTACATGTAGGATACTTGAGTTTTGTTTGCTTTTTCTACACATCTTAAAGGGGAAAATTTCAGACAGCTCCCTGTCTGAGGCACTGCCTTATGCTAGTAGAGAGAAACTCCAAAGTTAGTTTATGTCCCAGAAACAGAAACAGATGGTCTTGTGACCCACTCCCCCCCGAGCATAGGGATTGTTAGAAGATTTGACTTAAAAGGGGTTGACTGTCAAGGCTGAATTGCATGGCCTAGGGAAGGCATTATGCCTCAAGTCAGAAGCCACAGATCCCAGAACCAATGACAAAAGCAAAGGAAATGGACCTAAAGGATAGATCTGATCACATAAACACGCAGGTGTCGTTGCACAGTTCATCAAGGTCTCTCAGTAGTGCTGTTGGTAGAATCAGAATCGGATACTCTGTGTCTTTCTGGGGTTACGGTGCTCAGGGTGTATCAAGATGGAGAAGGTGCGCAAACTCATCAGCTGTTATAATACAGACATGGGAAGTTGAAGTGTGCTGGTCAAACCCCCTTTTTCTTTTTTAAATTAAAAAAATTTTTTATTTTATATTGGAGTATGGTTGACTTACAATGTTGTGTTAGTTTCAGGTGTACAGCAAAGTGATTCATTTATACCTATACCTGTACCTATTCTTTTTCAGATTCTTTTCTCATATAGGTTATTACAGAATATTGCATAGAGTTCCCTGTGCTATACAGTAGGTCCTTGTTGTTTATCTATTTTATATATAGTAGTGTGTATATGTTAATCCCAAACTTCTAATTTATCCCTCCCCACTCCCTTTTCACTTTGGTAACCATAAGTTTGTTTTCTAAGTCTGTGAGTCTGTTTCTGTTTTGTAAATAAGTTCATTTGTATCATTTTTTTAGACTCCACATATAAGTGATATCATATGATATTTGTCTTTGTCTGACTTCCTTCACTTAGTATGAAAGTCTCTAAGTCCATCCTGTTGCTTCCAGTGGCATTACTTCATTCTTTTTTATGGCTGAGTAATATTCCATTGCATATATGTATCACATCTTCTTTATCCATTCCTCTGTTGATGGACACTTAGGCTGCTTCCATGTCTTAGCTATAGTGCTGCTATGAACATTGGGGTGCATGTCTCTTTTTGAATTGTGGTTTTCTCTGGATATATGCCCAGCAGTGGGATTGAAGGATCATACAGTAGCTCTATTTTTAGTTTTTTAAGGAACCTCCATACTGTTCCATAGTGACTGCATCAGTTTACATTCCCACCTTTTTAAAATTAGGTCCAGAGCAATGTTAGATCCAGAGACTCCCCTGCCACAACTATTATCGACCCTTGCTCCCTCTTAGGTTAGACATCGAACGTCATGATTTGTTTTAGTGTTCTAGCTTTTTCCCTCTCGCTCTTCATCCCGGCTGATGTGCCTAAAGAAGAAAGAAAGCAAAGGGGTGTGTGTATGCTCCCAGGTGTGGTCACTGGTGTAGGGGAGAAGGATTCAAAATATCAAGTTACAAATAATTTTATTAAAACAAAACAAAGCAAAACCCTTCCTGTGGGGCCTGAAATTCCCTCGGTACCAACTAGATCATTATTCTTCTATCCTGTGAGAATCGAAAATTTAAATACATTGACCATTATATCTAGGAGAAGATGTCATAGGTCACTGCATTCTTCCATGTCGCATAGCAGCATGTTCTATCTGAGAGGGACTTAATTGCATATGGGAACCCTAGTGCCTGCGGATCTCCCTAATAAATTCAGGGAAGGCTTTCCTCTTTGCCTTCTTCTCTGCAAGTTCCAAAGGGTCCAAGCCATGGGGGAGGCTGAGTCGATTTTATCATCAGACTTCAAATTCAGCCTTCTCGGCAATGGGAAAAGTTTTAAAGAGGAAACGGGACACTTCTTTTGCTGAAGAAGTGTTGCTGGGGCATAGAGGGCCAGAGGGTTGTAGGCTGTGGGCTGCTTCTTTTGTTTGTCAGCCCTTAACATAAGCAATTCCAGCTGAAACTGAGGAGTGTTTGGACGCTTCCTGTAAAGGACTAAAAGGGTGTGATGAATTCATCGGTTTTGGAGGGCACTGTATTTAATAGGAAATAAAACCACTAGTCTTTTATTTGGTGGCGGAGTGCCTACCTGTACCAGGCACTGTTTAGGCCATTGGAGGTACAGTGGTGAGCAAAACAGTATTCATGGAGGTTACATTCTAATGAAGGAGGAAAGAGATAAGAAACAAACAAGCACACGTTCTTAGGCGGTAAGTGCTAGTGCAGAAAGAAGGAAGATTAAGCAAAATGGGGAGTGCAGAGTGGGAATGGGGTTGTAATTTTATATTATCAGAGAGGCCTGGGAAGGCCTCTCTGATAAACTGACACTGAGCAGACACCTAAAAGAAGTGAGGAAAGGAGCCCTGCAGGGATCTGGAGAAGAACATTCTGGGCAAAGAGAACAGCCAGTGCGAAGGGTTGCGGGGAGGAGCATGCTTCAAAAATTTGAGCTCCTAGAAGGAGGCCAGTGCAGCTGAAACTAAGCAAGCAAAAAGAGTGATAGAGGAGGGATCACAGGCAGGTAGACCTATTTTTAGGACCTCGTAGGCCACAGTGAGAATTCTGCCTTTTTCTTGAGTAAGACAAAGCCCCTGGCGGGTTTTGAGTAGTGGAGAGACATGATCTCAGTTAAAAGCCTTCCTCTGCCCACTGTGTCGAAAAGAGATACGAGTGGGGAATAAGTTCAGAGGTGATTGCAGTAATGGTGACAAGAGGCGATGGCATGACCAGGTGGTGGTGGTGAAGAGGACGCAAGATGGTCCAATCAGATGTATTTTGAAGGTAGAATGGGTGGGATTTGTTGCTGGTGTGAAAGTGAGGTGAGAAAAAAGAGGAATTAGTATGACTTAAAGGTTTTTCTTTTGCCTGAGCATCTAAAGCATGGAGTTGCCACGTCCTGAGATAGATCACAGGAGGAACGTACAGGGGAGATGATTAGGAATTGGGCATATTAAGCAATGGGAGATACAAGTCTGGAGCTCAGAGGAGAAGTTTAAGCTGGTGATACAAATGTGAGAGTCATTAATATTAATGACTACATATGGTTTTTAAAGCCATGAAACCAAATGAGATGACCAGGGAGGGGAGTTCAGTTAAAGAAAAGAACTCTGAGGAATAGTCTGGGAGCACAACTCCAGCATTACACAGGCTAGGCCAGCCAAGGAGCTGGAGAGGGAACTGCTAGTGGATAGGAGCAAAAAGCTAGAGAAAGTCTACCCTATGAACCAAATGATGAAAGTATTTCAAAAAGGGAGGAATGATAAACTATATCATCTTTGTCTCTTGGGGTCCTGTCATTTCCATTTTATTGCATTTCGCAGCAACCCATGAGTAGTAAGGAACCAGAGATAGGAGCCATTCCTAAGTTTTGACAGATTGGAAAAACAACGAGTTCCAAAGGTGTAATCGTACTAAAACCAAAACAGACAATAGCAACAGCAAACCCCTAGAAATGGTATCCTTAGAGGCACAACATAATGTCAGCCTCTAGAGCTGGACATCAGGCGAGTTAATCTCCTCCCTCAGTCACCACCTTTGGCTTCATAATTTTTTAAATGGGATTAAGAATATCTGTAGGTCTCATAGGGCCATGGTGGAAGTGAACGGGGTATCATAGAGCCTTTTATGTATCCCAACGATGTCCATGCTGGCATTCTAGACCCTGCAAGTAAGAAAATACAGAAGTCTCTTTATGGTGCAATTTTTATACATAAATATTTTGTTAATATTATGAGTTGTTTTCAAAATATATGATTCTTTCATTAAATTCACAAATATTTGTGCTTTTCTACTCAGTGCCAGGCCCTGAGGATTCATGGGGAAACGAGAGGCCCCCGCTCCTAAGGAGCTTCGACACTAAGGAAGCAAAGAGTTAAAATGATTGATACTTAGAATGTCCAGTAGACCGCCAGTGCCATCAATCCTTGTGAAAGCATCTGCGGATGGTCTCGTCATCCCAATAGCCCACTTATTTTTCATTTAAGAGATGCTTTGGGGTAAAGCCTTAGAATGAGCCCTGTTACCCATGTCTGTATATATTTAGCAGGTAGGTCTAACTGTATCGGTTCCCAGAATAGTGCCTGATGTTCAAGATGAGTGGCTAGGCCACATATTCCTTTTTAAAGCAATAAATGGTTATAGATTGTCCTCTGCAGTCATATCTGCACTTAAACGTGGACCATGAAATCTGCTAGACTGCACTCTGTCCCACGTGCTCCCGCGCTTCTCTGTACCAGTGATGTGCACAGCTCACTATGGGGCTGTCATCAGCTGCCTGATGATCTACCTCAAATAGGGCTGTCAGCCATTTTGTTTTGTCCCAGAGTCCTTTGCGAATGACCCAGAGAGAAGAGGGAGAGCCAAGGTGCCTCTGGCCATCAACTCCGAGATGGCGAAAACGGATGTTCCAGTCCTTGGGCTGGGAGGCAGGGGGTAAGAAAGGAGCAGTAGGGATAGAATAGGCAAACCCCATTCGTTTTCAAGTTCAAAGTTCTTTAGCTAGCAGAGTACAGAAAGAACTTTACTTTGTCAGAGGCGACCTGTGATAATATGAAATCTCAGCAAAGAGAGCTGAAGGCTGTAGATTCTTGTTCAGGGACAGTCAGTCAACACCAGCACAGGCTCAAGCTGTGACAGGAGCAGCTGGTGCCCGTGAACCACATAGCTTGGAGGGATGCTGATATATGATATACCTTGGATTTTAATCTTTTTCTCCCCTCTGCTACAAGTTTGGGGATGATGGTCACTCCTTCCATTGTTATAGTCATGGGACACAGGGAAGTTTGGTTTTCTTCTTTAGTTCTCCGGCTGTTCTCTCTGGCATCGTGCTCTGTGATTTGGTTACTTTATAAGTCGTATGGCCACGTGAGAGGGCTGGGCTATATCTATTTTTATCGACACCATCACCATGGGCCTTAGAGTCTGGAAGACAAGTTTCAGCCCTATTGCTAAGGTCAGTCTCTTGGAGTCGAGAGCCAATTTGGCACCACGGTAAAGAGGACAGGCTCCTGATTCATGAAATCCTAGGTTCAAGGTCAGAATCTGTCACTTGCATGCTCTGCGGTGTTATTAATTAACCTCTCTGTGCCTCGACCGCTTTATCCACAAATAGAGAGAATATTAGTACCCATCCAAGGGTGGTTGTAAGGATTAAACTGAGATTTTGGAACGTGGTGGCACATCATGGCTGTTCATTAAATGGTCATTCATTAAAATTGGCTAATTCCTTAGAGCTTTGGTCTCCTCATTCTCAGAACGGTTGTGTTGATATGAGTGTTAAATAATCTGGCGGGAAATTTCAGCAGAGTGTCTGGTATGGAGTGACTGGTTATTATTATCAGTAATAATAACAGCTAAGCAACAGAAACTAGAAAATTTTGAAATGGACTCTAAGGCCTCATCGTTGCTTGTTCCCTATTACTTCGTTATGTCAACGTCTGTTCTCTTTTGATGCGATTACTCAGTTCTGACTCGCCAGTGAAGCAGGGACCCTTTCTACACTAACTGTTGTTACGTGAGAGTAGAGAAATCTCGTCTTTTAATCGGATTCCGTATCCCAATCAGTCAACGTGATTTTACCAAATGCATTATGTTCCCAGCTTGGCTGGGGAAGCAGTTTTCTGCTCTAGCAGAGTTTGTAAATGACTGGGGTTACAAGGTGAAAACACGTCCATTCAATAAGTTATAACTGGGTGTATAATGTGTATAAGGTACCAGGCTTGTGAGTATCCTGATAGGTGTAAACTTGAACCAGATGGGGATCCTGCCCTCAAGGGGTACAAAGTCAACCGAGAGGAGCTGAGAGAGACCATGGATATAGAGCCTGGACTGGCTACCAGGCTCTACCCCTTGCCACCGTGAGACCTTAGGCAAGTTACTTAACTGCTCTGCACAGGGGCTTCTCATTTGTCAAACAGAGATTACAATAGTACCTCCATCATAATGTTGATGTGAAGCTTAAATGGGTTATGGTGCATAAAGCACAGTGCCTGTTACACAATCAGAGATTAGCAAACGTGAGGCATTTCCAAATATAACATGGAGCTGGGGATAAGACATGCATATGAATAATCATAATGCAAGAGTAGGGTGATAATTGCTATGGAAGTTCGGCAGGAGAGGTGACATGACCTGGGCTTCATAAAGGATGTGGTATTTGAGCCAAGCTTGGGAGGCTAGGGAATCTACGAACTTGGAAAAATAGGGCAAATCATGGCAGCTTTAGAATTAGAGACAGCATGAGCAAGGGCGTGGAGGTAAAGAAGGCCAAGGACGTCTGTAGGGAAAAACTTGGGAAGATAAGTTGGAAGGTGAAGGTCCTCATATGCTAGTTCAAGAAATTTATATTTGTTTTATGGATAGTGTAGAGAGTCATAGTGGATTTTCAGCAGGAAAATGATAAGGTAGGAGCTATGCCTCCAGGAACAGACCAGAGGAAGAATGTTCTGGGTGTTGTTATAGCCTTGTCCTGGGCTCTAGAACTCCAGTCTCTCCTTCCTCTGGCCCATTTGCTGTAAGACAGGAGGGAGAGGAGGCTCATAGATAGACAGGGGGTGACGATGCTGAGCCTGGGCTGCAGAGGGGCTGGATGTTTCATGAACAAACACAGGAACTATAAAATAATAGTAGATGGAAAAGGAAGCCTTTTGATGCATTGGGACATATTGCTTTGAGGTGTTGATAAGTCCGTGGATCGACCTAGGAATAGGTGGAGGTTTGGGACCTTGGCATGCCTTCAGGTTGGAGGTACAGATGGCATAACGACTTCTCAGAATAAAACTGGAAGCCTGAAGAATGGATGGGATTGCTAAGGGGAAATGACAAAGACCTATCCTTGGGCGATCTCTATACTTAGGGGTAGCTGGAGAAAGGGAACATGGGAAGGATCCATTGGAAAGATAGGAGAACTTAGGATAATACAGAGTCGAATGAAGGGATGGAGGGATTTCAAGAAGGAGCATTTCATGGAGGCTGAGCAAGACTTATTTGGGAGGCAGTAGGCAATAGGAATGGAGGAGAGATAAGGTTAGAGGTAAAGGGGAGAACTCAACAGTGGTGGGGAGGGACGCTTTAAAAGCCAGACAGAGGGCTTCCCTGGTGGCGCAGTGGTTAAGAATCCGCCTGCCAATGCAGGGGACATGGGTTCGAGCCCTGGTCCGGGAAGACCCCACATGCTGCGGAACAACTAAGCCCGTGTGCCACAACTACTGAGCCTGCGCTCCAGAGCCCATGAGCCACAACTCCTGAAGCCTGGCGCCTGGAGCCTGTGCTCTGCAACAAAAGAAGCCACCGCAATGAGAAGCCCGTGCACCGCAAGGAAGAGTAGCCCCCGCTCACTGCAACTAGAGAAAGCCCGCACGCAGCAACAAAGACCCAACGCAGCCAAAAATAAATAAATAAAATAAATAATAATTATTAAAAAAAAACAAAAGCCAGGCAGAGACCTTTTGACTTATTTGGTAGAAATCCAGAAACCTTTATGTGATCTTACAGAGATTATTTCCTGGGGACCTAGGGGATTCATACCCCTCACCCTTAACGACGGAGGCTGGGTCTGAAAGGTCTTACCATTACTGATTATTGTGCCCTCTTACAGATGGAAGGTATTATTATTTGATATTGACCGTGTTGGATCTGCTATTAAGTCCTACAAAAAAGGACAAATTTCATGGTCTGTTTCCAGTGAATAAAGATTCAAACAAGCTGAGAATGCATCACCAGAAAAAACCCCCATAAATTTATAGTAGACCAAAACTTCAAAATTGTGTTGTTTTCTCTATCAAAAAATCAATCATTTTCCTTGCTGGGGTGGTGGAAATAATGGAGCTGGCAGTGCCCTCTTGGAACTAGACGTCTCGATGAAGGGGAAAGCAAGAATAGTGAAAGAGAATGAGAACGCAGGCAAGCGAGGAGATTGCATCTATAGAGTGAGATAGTCTAGTTTTGGATTTTAGAATTGGAATCATTCTAGGTTATGACAGGGAATGTTCATTAGAGTGTGTTACTAAAACAGAGCGGCAGTCATTAGGTCTAGGTGTTCTTCTTGAATAGATTGTCCACATGAACCTTGAAGCTACTTGAGATGATGGCAGAAGCAGAGTGGAGAAAGGCTGTGGGCTGGGCTCTCAGCTGTCAGCTCCATCATGACAGTATTAGCAGATCTCCTCTTATAAAACCTCCACGGTAGCCTGGAAGAATTCTGTGCCCTTGGAAGGTAGTCAGTACCTGTGTGGTGAAATCACACAAAAATGTTCATCAAATTTCCTGATTGTCATTAAGAGTCAGATAAGTGGTGGGAGAAGTAACTAGTCTGTTGATAGATTGCCAGAGAAGATGTGGAGATTGGCTATCATGTGTCTCAGACTAGAAGAGTGTTTGTACCTGAGTAGAAGAGGAATGATCTGAGTTGGCACTGGATGTGAGGAGAGCGTGAGCTTCTGGGGAGAGGAGATAACAAATGTGGAAGAATTTCCAACCTTCAATTAAAGGGGCTTCCTTGGAAATGGAATTATCTGGAAATTCCCAGGTTTGCTTTAAATCAAAGGGAGAAAGGAAGTGAGATAACAAGAGGGGAGAAAGTATACATCAGTATAGGGATCAATAAACTGATAGGGCTGGTAACTGGGGGGGACTTGGGTTCTGTGTTTCACTAGGGAGTGAGAGAATTCATGAGATGGGTTAAATGAACTCATCTTATGATTCCAAATGGTGCAGAGATTTCCGGTCAAGCGCTCCAAGGATCCAGATGTCTGTCTATTGAAGGTTTGTGGAGATAATAGCTGCTGTCTGGAGCGAAGGCAGGTACGGGCTGCCACGCCAGATGGCGTCTGTAGCCAGGTCAGCACGGAGCATACGGTTCCAGACAGCATGTGGAAAAATGCGAAAGTGTTTGGAGAAGGGTGTCCCCCACAGTGCTGACTTGGACAGCACCTGTACATGGGTGCTCTTTAGGAAGTGGTTGCTGAGCCAGGGCAATTCTTTTTTTTTTTTTAATAAATTTATTTATTTACTTTTTGGCTGCGTTGGGTCTTCGTTGCCGTGTGCGGGCTTTCTCTAGTTGCGACGAGTGGGGGCTACTCATCATTGCAGTGGCTTCTCTCTGTGGTGGAGCACAGGCTCTAGGCACGCGGGCTGCAGTAATTGTGGCTCGCGGACTCAGTCGTTGTGGCTCGCGGGCTTAGTTGCTCTGCGGCATGTGGGATCTTCCCAGACCAGGGCTCGAACCCGTATCCCCTGCATGGCCAGGTGGATTCTTAACCACTGCGCCACCAGGGAAGTCCCCAGGGCAGTTCTTTTATTTCATCAGCTGATTGGCAGCCTAGGTTGTGAGGTTGTGAGTTATAGCACAGGTCAATTTCAGAAGACAACGATCCCACGGCAGCTAGTGCAAGGTGGTTTGGGCACTTTGGGGTGGAAAGAGCATGGGAAAGGAGATCATGGAAAGAGATTCTCTAAGACACATATTGGAAAGAAAACCCTGTCGACTTTCACTAGTTCGTGAAAAGTCTGGTCCATAGAACCACTCCTGTGATTTCCAGATTTTCCTGTTTTCACTGGGGAGTGGTGCGTAGGTGGGAGATATTTAGATATTTCTCAACAGGGGTCCTCTTGACATTTTGGACAGGTAAATTATGTGTTATGAGGACTGCCTCTTGCAGTACAGACCATTGAACGCCCACGGCCACTGTTTTGTAGCACTCTTCCATCAACTCAGAGTACTCCCCCACGGCCTGTGCCCCTTAGGGAGGATGGTGTCACCGCTGGTTGCTGTGGGATCTGGGGGAGACTGCCCCCCGGGGAAAAACTTCATCCTTGTCAGAGATTTCCCTGAGCCCACATGTTGAGAATAGTGGTATTCTGGAGTTTTCTTCTGTCTCAGTTCGAACGAAGACTGAATTCTGGCTTCACTAGACGCAGAGGCTTGAATTTATTACTGACTCAATTTAGTGATGAACAGTGACATTTCAGTGCTAGTGAAAGTGTGGAGCTTTTTTTAATTCCCTCAGTCTGCACCTCGTATGTCTGTGGTTTGTGGCTTCTCGAATTTCCCTGCTGCCCCTAGCCAATCCCTGGGCACCTACAGCCATCTTTCTGGGGGTTGGTTCTATTGACTCTCTTCATGTTCCCACCAAGTAGAGGATTTCATTTTTCCA
Organism: Globicephala melas; assembly: GCF_963455315.2. NCBI lineage: Eukaryota > Metazoa > Chordata > Mammalia > Artiodactyla > Delphinidae > Globicephala > Globicephala melas. The sequence goes on from NC_083315.2 coordinate 99,784,936, forward strand.
CATGACCACATAGGCTGTAGACACAGGGGAAGAAAACCCGTGCCCATTTAGTATGCCTTTCCAATACTCCAGGACAGACACTAACACCGGGGACAGGGGAGTGAGACGGGGAACAGGACAGCCATTGCTAAGGAGAAAGCTCACCTGGTGCTTCTCTGGTTACTCCTTTTTTTTTTTTTTTTTAACATCTTTATTGGGGTATAATTGCTTTACAATGGTGTGTTGGTTTCTGCTTTATAACAAAGTGAATCAGTTATACATATACATATGTTCCCGTATCTCTTCCCTCTTGCATCTCCCTCCCTCCCCCCCTCCCTATCCCACCCCTCCAGGCTGTCACAAAGCACCGAGCTGATCTCCCTGTGCTATGCAGCTGCTTCCCACTAGCTATCTACCTTACGTTTTGTAGTGTATATATGTCCGTTAACTTCACCATGCCTGGAAATCTTTTTGATGTTTGCAACCCAAAGTCAGGCGGTAGTCGAGAGAGAGCATGTGGACTGACAGGTGGGAGGAGTAAGGAGGGAGTGGTTGGTAAGGAGAAGGTTTTCCTCTCCGCCTCAGGCAGGGTTGAGCACGAGGTGAGCATATTAGTGTAAATGGAGGTCAGCCTCATTTCTGGACCATCAACCAGAGGAATGCCATTCAAACAAGGTGTCTGCAGTTGGAGGAGGGCTGCTTTTGAGACTGATGCCTCCTTGGGAATCCAGAGTGGCTCCCCCACTCGGCCTTCAGCATCTCCTTCCAGCCTGGCTCCTCCAGGTTTCTTTCTGTCTTCCTCTCCCATATGTCTGACACCCATCTGCTGCCTCTCTCCACAGCCTCCTCTGTCACCTCCGGCAGGTGTGTTATCACTGCATGCACCCCCTTCCCCCGACAAAACACGTCTCTTCTCTCCCTGACATAAAATGGACTTTCCCTCCACAACTCCCACCTCCTTCAGATCTCTGCTGTTGTCTCTGTCTCCCTCCATCTCACCTCATTGTTTCATTGTTTCTTTGGAGAGATCGCTTAGTTTTACTTTCACGTTCACTCAAGTGTTGAAACCAGCTGCTCGCTTGGATGGTGGGCAGTTTGTACATTTCACAAGTGAGGCTCACGCGGTGTATTTAAGTAGTACCTCTGTTCCGTGTACTTGCTCTCTCTGACGCCACCCCAGATTTGAGGAGCGTCCTAACTCAAGGGAGGAGCTCGGTGGTGCCACGAGAAGAACGAAGTCTCCTTTATCTAATAATCAAAGACATGTGCCCCTCAGCGCACCTGGTAAAGGCACAGCGAGGTGCCCTGGGGGCTTGGCTCTGCGTGGGGATGCAGCCCCCTCCCTGCTCACGTGGGTCTCTGTTCCCCCGGCAGGAAGATGAAGTGGTCCTCCAGTGCATCGCCAACATTCACAAGGAACAGAGGAAGTTCTGCCTGGCAGCTGAGGGACTTGGGAATCGCCTGTGCTTCTTGGAACCCACTTCAGAAGCCAAGGTGAGGTTGACTGTCTGCCCTGCACCTTCCCGTTTGGCACCCCAAAGTCGTCTAGGGGATGGGACTGCTGGGATATGGTGAGGGTGATAAGGATGGTGAGGAAGAAATCTGAAAGGACACATTTATTTTTAAAATGGGAAGCAGATCAGAGCACTGTCTTTCAGTGTTCAGCAGGACACGGAGGATGCCTTGAGGTCATTGTCAGTCTTCATGGAGGAGGTTCTTTTAGTACCTCCAGCGCACCTTCCTCGTTGTTAATTCCTAGAAATCTGAGTGCGTGTTCTGTACTCCCAGCGATCGTTTTATTGCTACAGGGACTCATATCCTTGGACCTGTGTTGCACAGCAAGCTCATCACTTTCAGCTGTGACTGTGCTGAGATTGTTATAACTGCCTGCTGTGCCCTGGGGGCAGAGAGGAATGTTTGCTCTGGTTCCCACCTGCGGGGTGGCATGTAACATCATCTCTCCTCAGCCAAACTTTGCTTCCTGCATTTTCAGTTGCTTTCTGATTTTCCTGAACTGTATGTCAGGTGGATCTGTGTGCCCAGTGTTCTCACAGTACTTTGTAGTCCTGGAAAGACCTTTATATCAGTCAGGGTTTTCCAGAGAAACAGAACCAATAGGATCTCTCCCTTTTTCTAGATAGGTGGGTGGATGGATGGGTGGATGGGTGGATGGGTGGATGGATGGATGGATGGATGGATGGATGGGTGGATGGATGGATGGATGGATGGATGGATGGATGGATGGATGGATGGGTGGGTGGGTGGGTGGATGGATGGATGGATGGATGGATGGATGGATATATATGGATTTATTTTAAGGAACTGGATCTTGCAATTAGGGAGGCTGGCAAGTCTGAAATCAGTAGGTTCAGATCAACTGGAAACTCAGGAATTAATGCTGTCTTAAGGCAGATATTTTTTCTCCTCCAAGAAACCTCAGTTTTTATTCTTAAGGCTTTCAACTGATTGGGGGAGACCCACCCACATTATCAAGGGTAATCCCCTTTAAAGTCGACTAATTGCAGATGTTAATTACATCTACAAAATGCCTTCACATCAAAACCTAGATCGGTGTTTGATTAAATAACCGAGTACTGTAGTCTAGCCAAGTTGGCGCACAATTAACCATCACCCCTCCACGCTCAGTTGTTCTTACAGAATCTTTTTAAATTTTAAATCAGAAGATGGTTACATTTTCCAGTGAGCCCACCTGATTGATATGTCATTTCTCCATGTGAACATACACAACACAGGCACACATGCAGAGTCTGTGCTAATCGTAGCGCAGCAGATGTGCACCGTGATGGCTGTGTCTCCCAGAAGCCCTCTCTTCTCCCTCACCCTGCTCCCTCCCGTGTAGGTCACTGATCCACAAGCACAGACATATGTATGTCAGTGGCATGTAGGACAGGGTCACGTTCAAATGAATGCCAGAGCAAAGAGACAGGGAAGATTTTTATCTTTTTAAAGGTCTTAGGCTTGATTTCCCTGAATCCTTTTCTCATTTACTTTTGTTCTTAGCTAGGTTTTTTTCTTTTCATTCCCAGCAGTCCGGGATAATAGGAAGCTCATTAGATTATAAGTCAAGAAGTTAATTCTCAGCCATTAGCTCATCATGTGACCATGAGCAAGTCGCTCAGTCTTGTTTTCAGCTTTCTCACCTGCCGGAGAAGATGCAGCCTGGTGCGGTAGAAAGAGCATTGGCCTGAATTAGAAACCCATGGTACCATTTTCTAGTCATCCACTGAGTGGGTCACAGGACGTTGGTTTAGGGCACAGCTCTGGAACCGGACTGGCAAGAGTTGGAATCCTGTCTCCACCACTCACCAACTAAGCCAGGGCCTTGAGCAGGGTATCTCACCTTTCTGAACTTAGTTTTCCCCTCTGCCTAGTGGGAATTTAATAGGACCTACCTAATAAGGTCGTTATTAGGATTAAATGAATGAATACATGTGAACCACCTAGCACATTGTAAACTCTGTTTAACCACTGGCTATTGCGATTTACTCTTACCTAGACCAGATTACCTAAAACAAATTAAAGAGAACTGTATATCATAATCTAAGAATTCTTTGTATCTCACAGGTGTAAAAATAATAAACTACAGCACTCATAAATACATTAGGGTTAAGACGAATCCTTCCTAACCCCTGCTTGACTAAGTGATTGTCCTTATTTTAATTTTTCATTTTAAATGTAAAACAAGATAACACGACTGAAGAATTTTTAAACAAAATAGAATGGGTCATCTATAACTATATTCCCTTGTCACAACTGTTTTCATTTTTGTTTTGCACTCTGGCCTTTGTCCACGTGTACCCATATATTTTCAAAGTCGTACTCATAGTAGATATTCAGACATTCCGCTTTTTTTCTTTCATGTTTCAGTCAGTTCCATATTGCTATGTAGCCCTCGTGGTTATTTAAAAAAAAAAAATCATGTATGTGGTTTTGTTGGTTTACTGTTGCTTCCTGGAGTAATGTCCCGGAGAAGAATTAATGATATCAGAAGGATAAACAATATTAAACTGCTTTCTTAAAAGGATATACCAGTTGTTACAGTTAGCACACCCACTATCATGTGAGTGTCTCTCTTTTATATACAGTATGAAGAAAATGTACCATGAGGGCTTCTTACAGAAAAACAGGGTAAAGTTCCTGGAAAGGATAGAGTAGGTCTTCAGAATTTCCCGTCACCACTCCTGAGAGCAGCCTGCTAGATGAGCCCATTTTCTGTGGCTTCAGGCTTTCCTACAACCAGCTCCAACTATCGCACACACCTCTTCTGGCCTGTCCCCTCCCTTTTCAGTAGATACTTCTCCTAATTCTCTACCATCAGATTTCACAACCAGCTGTGCCATTCTTAGGCTTTTGGAAACTAATATAAGCCATGCAATGAAGTGAGAAGGCGTGTGTATTCCCAAGGCTGGCACTGGGCATGAGACACAGATCTCAAATGTCACTCTTATCAGCTGGCTAGAGCCAAATGGTGACCTTGGGCATTCCCAGTCAAGGGTATTTCAAGCTAGTTGAGGCTCAGAGAGAGAAAACTGAGATGAACTCTAGGGAGAAGAAAGACCTCAGAGAAAGAACAGTTGAGATAAGGTACGTAAAAGAGATTCTCCGTATATGAGCCCTGAGAAAAAGAGGTCATATTGAAGCAAGGAGTGAGAGGGCAGAAGAATAAGAAGCAAAAGTATAAGAATGTGAACACTTGCTATAGACCTGGAGACTGTTGAGCACTTGGGAGAGTTCTTGTGACTTTGATTCCTGTTTGTCATGGCCCACCCTTCTCTGAAGGCCCCTTAAACTGCAGATATTAGTTCATGAAAGCACCCTTAGTCAGCTTTCCATTCTAATGAGCACAGCTTGGGGAGTTAAAAGGTATTTTGTTTTGTAGGCAAGACTCAGGGTTAAAACCAGAGACCAGGAAACATCGAGGGGAAGTGTTGCTTCTCTATTTTATCAATAGCAGCAAATGTTTGTTGACTGTCATTTTTAAGTGGAAAATGTGTTCCCAGGAATCAGGAATTTACTACTTTTCCTCTGGTTCTTATTATATCTCATCTATGATGTATCTGCAGTGTCCACAAGCGGGTTGTCTTTGGTTCAACTTCACATCCAGACTCATAAGATGCTGATAGACCCCAGTCTGCTCAGTAGGACAGGGACCACAGCTTGCCTGCTGGGAAGTGTCAGGCACTCCTGCGGGAATCCTTGCAGCTATCCAGGGGCTGCCTTCTGAATCCCCACCCCAAATGACAGCTCAAGTTCAAAGAGACAAGGTCCACATCAGGCAGGTGTGGAGTCACCATGGCTTAAAAGCCTCATGGACCCCAGGAGCCAGTGTATCTTGTAACAACTCCATAGACATAGCTTTTGAGATGCCCACGAAGGACCACCACCACTACAAGTGTCATCATACTTGGGGAAATCACAAATATAGGACTTTCCATGAGGTACTGATGGTCTTTCCAGTCCAGAGACAGGCTACCAATCAGGGATCATTTTCACCCTAAGTAATGTTCCCTAGTAACATAATTAACATATCAGTTTTATCAAGTTGTCCCAAGAACAAAACTGGACAATTAACTGAAGGTCAGATTCTCATGCCGAAAGAGAAAATTTCATAAGCCTTATCCCATAGGAGTCTTCACTGATGACCATCACTTAACTACTGCAGCCCAATACCTTTCCAAATCCTGACTTCCACCTTCCTTAACTGTATTGTAGATCATCAAAAAGGAGGAAAAATATGGGAACTTTTTGTTTAAAATCAGTTGCAACAGACTGAGGTTTGTTTGTTTCACTGATTTGAATGATAATGAAACTGCGATTGATGAAGTGAAACAACTTACCCTAGTACCCTTCAAAAGCCAGTGTCACATCTAAAGCCTTTGGGCTCTAGTGTCTCAGAAAAAAAGTTCTGCCTCTGTCAGGGAACATTGTGTCTTACTGATCATGGTTTATTCAAAGTGAAAAATCCAGTTTCTTATCTAATTTTCAAACTGAACATTTTCAGGGTAAATTTTATTCCTATTGTTTTCACCTCGTCTTTTGAAAACTGAAAAATAGTCTGCTGTGGTTTCTGAAAACTTGTATAGGTTCTCAAGACCCAGAATTAAACATTTGCGATTGTGCAAACATCATTATGTCAATGACATGAATTAGGATAGAATTCTTGGCTAAAAAACCCTTATTTTCTGTTGCTTTTATTATCTTCAGCTCAGAAAGATTTACTGTTTACTCCTAAAAAACTAGGCCTATGCAAATTTACAGACAGAGGCCCAGCCTGACATTGTATACCCTTTTCTGAACTTCTGATTGTTACTTTAGTGTGTAGTGTTCTCTATGGACTTGAGATCTTATGAAAGGCCAAACTATTATAAAACTTACATTCAAAAAATTCCCTTGTCTTAACAATATAAAGAGACTTACACATTAATATAAAGAGACTTAACACATCTTTTTGGTTTTTTAACAGTTATCAAGCATCGTATGCCGCGGTGCTTACATACTTTCTTTCATTTAATCTTTACAACCCTATGGAGCAAATATTATTCTCATTTACAGAAAAAGAAAGATAGAACAATTGAGACAAAGTTAGATGACTTCCTGAAGATGATTCATTACAAACTCGAATCACTGTCTAATTTCTATAGTGCTCATCAATAAAGAGTATTATGACTCTAACTTATTTAATTATAAAGAAGCCATATTTCTTCAAGTGGTTAGATTTTAAGAATACCTGGGCAGATCTCCACACGCCTCCCACAACCTTCCTTCATGTGTCCTCTGAATGCCTGACATTCCAAAGTTAGAAATATGTATTTTGCCTAAATCAAACAGAATCTATTAAAATGCAGATGCTCTCAACACATGAAGCAATATTAAAATTTTTATAGCTAATTTTTTACAATATAAAGATTATATTTTTTCCTAGAAAGTAAGTTTATAAAGGGGTGATAAGGCAGATTACTAAGTGCCTCAGTATTGAGATATAAGGCACAGAAACACTGTAAACGGGGTAGTGGAGGGGTGATCAAAACATCCATTGCATTGCAGTAGGATGGTTTACTTGTCTTTTCTCCTGCCCTTCACCATTCTGTGATCACTAAAGTCAAAGACTATATAGGCATACCTTAGAGATATTGCAGGTTTGGGTCCAGACCACTTCAATAAAGCAAATATCGCAATAAAGTGAGTCACACAAATTTTTTTGGTTTCCCAGTGAGTTTAAAAGTTATGTTTACACTATAATGTAGTGTGTTAAGGGTGTAATAGCGTTATGTCCAAAAGTAACAATGTACATAAATTAATTTAAAAATATTGCTAAAAAAAATGCTAACCGTTATCTAAGCCTTCAGCCAGTCGTAGTAGTAACTCAAAGATCACTGATCACAGCTCACCATTACAAGCATAATAATGAAAAAGTTTGAAATATTGTGAGAATTACCAAAATGTGACACAGAGATGCAAAGTGAGCAAATGTTTTTGGGAAAATGGTGCCGATAGATTTGCTCAACATAGGGTGGCCACTGACCTTCAATTTGAAAATAAAGCAATATTTGCAAATCACAATAAAATGAAACATAAAAAAAAAAACTATGCTTGTATAGTATAGCAGTTAAGAAACACAGCCGTGGAGCTAGAATTTCTGGGCTGGTAATTTTGGCTTCACTGCCTAATAGCTTTATGACCATGGTTCAAATGACTTCTCTCTCTTTGCCCCAGTTTCTTCATCTTTAAAAATGTTCCCATCTCATAGGATTATCATGAAGATTTAATAACAATGGTTTATAATTGTAAAGTACTTACATGGGGCCTGACACATCCAAAGTGCTATTTAAGCAATAGCATTTATTATCCCCAGCAGAGGGTCAGACACACATTAGGTCCTCAGGAACTGTTGCTTTATTCAGTTAAGTTACCCATGTACTGAATTAATTAATTAAAAGGCCTGGATTTGAGGATCAGCAGGACATTTGTGACCTTAAAAGTGACATATAAAGGAGAGTCAGAGAGAGTAAGTTAGATAAAAAGGATTAAGCAATAAGTGAATGGTTTTAAAAAGTAAGATGAATTAGTGGGAGGTAGATTTTTATGTTACTGACTTCTAATTTAATTTTAATATGGTCAGAGAACATACTCTGTATGATTTCAATCCTTTGCAATTTATTGGGACTTATTTTTCAGCCCAGCATACGGTATATCTTGAAGAATGTTCCATATGTACTTAAAAAAGCTGCATTCTGTAGTTGTTGAATGTAGTGTTTTATGAATGTCAAGATGAATATTCTTACTAAATTGTATCTACTTGTTCTGTCAATTACTGAGAGATGTTAAAAACTGAAGATTTGCCTGTGTCTTTCGTTAGTTCTGTCAGTTTTGTTATATGTATTTTAAAACTCTGTTTTAGGTGTGCACATTTAGAATTTTTGTTTGTTTTCTGATGAATCGGTCCTTTTCTCATGATCAAATGTAACTGTTTATCCTTGGTCTTACAATATACATTGACTGATACTAATCTAGCCGTAAGCTTTCTAATGCTTACTGTTTGTGTGGTATATCTTTTTCCATCTTTTTGTTTTCAACTTGTTTTTATCTTTATTTTTAAAATATGTCCCTTATAAACAGCATAGAGTTAAGTGTTGATTCCCCCCATTCTATAATCTCTACTGTTTTATTGGCGTGTTCAGTCCATTTACATTTATTGTAATAGTTGATACTATTGGGTTTTAGTCTACTATCTTGCCATTTGTTCTGTGTGTGTATATATACCCTAGTTTTTGTCCCAGTTTCTCCTTTTCTGCCTGCTTTAGAATAAATCAAATATTTTTTAAAATGTCCCATTTTATCTCTTCTATTGGCTTTATAGCTCTACTTCTTGGTATTGTTTTTCACTAGTTCCTTTGGGGATTACAATATGAATCCTTAACTTATCACAATCTTCTGTGAGTTACTATTACATTACTATCCTTATCCTTTGTGCACTATTGACATGTGTTTTATTTCTACAAGTTATATAGTGTGCAATACTTTATTAATTTTATTGCAAAGAGTTGATTGTCATTTAAAGAAATTAAGAAAAGAAAAAAGATGGTTTTTATAAAAATAATATCCAGGTATGTAACATTTTTAGTGCTCTTCAGGTTTTCCTTTAGATCCAGATTTCCATCTGGTACATTTTCCTCCAGCCTGAAGAATATCCTTTAGCATTTTTCATAGTGAAGATCTGCCAGAGACAAACTCACCCAGCTTTTATTGTTCACTGAGAATATCTTTATTTTGTCTCTGTTTTTTGAAGGATATTTTCTCTGGTTGTAAAATCCTGGTTTGACTTTTTTCTTTCGGCACTTTAAAGATGGTGTTGTGTTGTCTTTGGCCTGCATTTATTTTTTTTTTTAATGAAAAATGAGCTATCATTTTATCATTTCTCTATATGAAATAAGTCTTTTGCTTTGGAAGGTTTTAAGAATTTTTTCTTTAGCTTTGATTTTCAGCAGTTTGAATGCTGTATTTGAGGGTGGTTTTCTTTCTATTTATCCTGCCTAGATGTTGCTAAGCTTTATGGATCTCTTGGTTGGGTTTGTCTTTTTTTAATCAAGTTTGGAAATTTGACAGCTGTTACCTTTTTTCTTCGTTGCTTCGCATGGGCTTTCTTTAGTTGCAGTGAGCAGGGGCTACTCTTCCTTGCTTCTCATTGTGGTGGCTTCTCTTGTTGTAGAGCGTGGGCTCTAGGCACATGGGCCAGTAGTTGTGGCTCGTGGGCTCTGGAGTGCAGGCTCAGTAGTTGTGGCGCATGGGCTTAGTTGCTCTGCAGCATGTGGGATCTTCCTGGACCAGGGCTCAAACCCGTGTCCCCTGCGTTGGCAGGCAGATTCGTAACCACCGCACCACCAGGGAAGTCCCCGTTACTTATCTTTCTTTTTTTCTTTTTATTTAATATCTTTATTGGCATATAATTGCTTTACAATGTTGTGTTAGTTTTTACTGTATAACAAAGTGAATCAGCTATATGTATACATATATCCCCATATCCCCTCCCTCTTGCGTCTCCCTCCCACCATCCCTATCCCACCCCTCTAGGTGGTCACAAAGCACCGAGCTGATCTCCCTGTGCTATGCGGCTGCTTCCCACTAGCTATCTGTTTTACATTTGGTAGAGTATATATGTCAATGCTACTCTCTCACTTCGTCCCAGTACACTTCCCCCTCCCCATGTCCTCAAGTCCATTCTCTACATCTGCATCTTCTTTATTCCTGTCCTGCCCCTAGGTTCATCAAAACGTTCTTTATTTCTTTTTTTTAGATTCCATATATATGTCTTAGCATACAGTATTTGTTTTTCTCTTTCTGACTTACTTCACTCTGTATGACAGACTCTAGGTCCATCCACCTCACTACAGATAACTCAATTTCATTTCTTTTTATGTCTGAGTAATATTCCATTGTATATATGTGCCACATCTTCTTTATCCATTTATCTGTCGATGGACACTTAGATTGTTTCCATCTCCTGGCTATTGTAAATAGAGCTGCAATGAACATTTTGGTACATGACTCTTTTTGAATTATGGTTTTCTCAGGGTATATGCCCAGTAGTGGGATTGCTGGGTCGTATGGTAGTTCTTTTTTTAGTTTTTTAAGGAACCTCCATATGTACTCCATAGTGGCTGTATCAATTTACATTCCCATCAACAGTGCAAGAGGGTTAACTTTCCTCCACACCCTCGCCAGCCTTTATTGTTTGTAGATATTTTGATAACGGCCATTCTGACTGGTGTGAGGTGATACCTCATTGTAGTTTTGATTTGCATTTCTGTAATGATTAGTGATGTTGAGTATCCTTTCATGTCTTTTTTGGCCATATGTATATCTTCTCTGGAGAAATGTCTATTTAGGTCTTCTGCCCATTTTTGGATTGGGTTGTTTGTTTTTTTGATATTGAGCTGCATGAGCTGGTTGTATATTTTGGAGATTAATCCTTTGTCAGTTGCTTCATTTGCAAATATTTTCTCCCATTCTGAGGGTTGTCTTTTCGTCTTGTTTATGGTTTCCTTTGCTGTGCAAAAGCTTTGAAGTTTCATTAGGTCCCATTTGTTTATTTTTGTTTTTATTTCCATTTCTCTAGGAGGTGGGTCAAAAAGGGTCTTGCTGTGATTTATGTCAAAGGGTGTTCTGCCTCAGAAACGAGTTAGTCTCAGACAGCAAACCTTCAGTCTGCAGTTGATCCCAATGTCCACCGGCTCAAGTTTGGGACAATTCGTTGTCTATTCAGGTGTTCCACAGATGCAGGGTAAATCAAGTTGATTGTGGGGATTTCATCCGCTGCTCCTGAGGCTGCACGGAGCAATTTCCCTTTCTCTTCTTTTTTTGCACAGCTCCTGGGGTTCACCTTTGGTTTTGGTCCCATATCTGCATGTAGGTTGCACTCAGGCATCTGTTCCCTGCCCAGACAGGAGGGGGTTAAAGCAGCAGCTGATTAGGGGGCTCTGCCTCATTCAGGCTCGGTGGAGGGAGGGGCACGGTAGTCATAACTGGAATGTGAGGCGAGCCTGCGGCGGCAGTAGCAGCCAGCATGAGGTTGCAACAGCCTGAGGTGCGCCGTGTGTTCTCCCTGGGAAGTTGTCCCTGGATCACAGGACCCTGGCAGTGGCGGGCTGCACAGGCTCCCAGGTGTGGAGGTGTGGATAGTGACCTGTGCTTGCACACAGGATTCCTGGTGGCTACAGCAGCAGCCTTAGCATTTCTTGCCCGTCTCTGGTGTCCTCGCTGATAGCCACAGCTCTCACCTGTCTCTGGAGCTCGTTTAGTCAGTGCTCTGCCTTCTGTGTGCAGACAGAGAAGGAATCCCCTCTCCTCGCTCGCCCTGAAACAATGGTCTCTTGCCTCTTAGGCAGGTCCAGACTTTTTCCCGGACTCCCTCCCGGCTAGCTGTGGCGCACTAGCCCCTTCAGGCTGTGTTCACGCAGCCAACGCCAGTCCTCACCCTGGGATCTGACCTCTGAAGTCCAAGCCTCAGCTCCCAGCCCCCACCCGCCCTTGCCGGTGAGCAGACAAGCCTCTCAGGCTGGTGAGTGCTGGTCAGCACCAATCCTCTGTGCAGGAATCTCTCCGCTTTGCTCTCTGCACCCATATTACTGCGCTCTCCTCCATGGCTCCGAACTTCTGCCCCGCCCAACCCCTGTCTCCACCAGTGAAGGGGCTTCCTAGTGTTTGGAAACTTTTCCTCCTTCACAGCTCCCTCCCAGAGGTGCAGGTCCTGTCCCTATTATTTTGTCTCTGTTTTTTCCTTTTTCTTTTGCCCAACCCAGGTGCGTGGGGATTTTCTTGCCTTTTGGGAAGTCTGAGGTCTTCTGCCTGCGTTCAGTAGGTGTTCTGTAGGAGTTGTTCCACATGTAGTTGTATTTTTGATGTATTGGTGGGTATAAGGTGATCTCCATGTCTTACTCCTCCACCATCTTGAAGGTCCCCTGTTACTTCTTAAAATATTTATTTTGCCACACTTATTCTCTCCTGCTGGGACTCCAATTACGTATACATTAAACCATTTTATGTTATTCCATAGGCCACTAAAACTCGGTTCATTTTTTTTAACTATATTTCTCTCTGTGCTTCAGTTTGAATAATTCCTATTGACTTATATTTGTTTCTTGATTCTTTAATTTAAAAGTGCCATTAACTCTCTCCAGTGAATTTATTTCAGATACTGTATTTTTTTAATTACAAAATTTTCAGTAGTTCATTTCTAAGGTTTACATATTCTCATTCTCATCTCCCATTGTTCTTATTTTTTTCTGATAAATTCATTAACATTTATAATAGTTATTTTAAATCCTGCCTACTAATGCCAGTATGTGGGTTGTCTGTGGATCTGCTTCTTATGACTGGTTTTTCCTTTGATTATGAGTCACATTTTCCTATTTCTTTGCATGTCTAGTCATTTTTATTTTATACTGAAGATTGTAGCTGATGTTTTGTAGTTATTTTGTTTTCACTTTTCTTTCCCTAAGAGTATTGTATTTTGTTGTAGGAGGCAGTTAAATTACTGGTGGAGCTCCTTGATCTTCTGGAGCCTTCGTTTCTTTTAGTTTTGCATTTAGTTTTAGGATATAGTCGTTAGTCTTGGGATGTAGCCCATCTGGCTTTTAAGGAAAATCCTGAAGTGTTTCCTAACCCCGTCTAGAGAGTTAGGCTTGAACACCAAATTCTGACACTCCAAAACCAGGTAGCTACTGAAACCTTCCTTCCTTTTAAGCATTCCAGCTGTTCCTTTCCATTTGATACTTGGAGTGCTGCCCTGTACAGTTGATGAGTGGGCCAGAATTTGAGGGGCATTTTTATTGCCGATTTGGGGTTTTCATATACAGTGGTTCCCTCCTTTTTCCACATTCTCCTCTTCAATTTCCTGACATTCCAACAACCCCAAACTCAGCCCTCTGACTCCACAGCAGCTTTTTTTCTTGCCATCAATCCCCTATAAAATCCATAAACAAGGGAGTGGCCTCAGGGGAAATTTTAATTAAATGTGCATATCACCTGCTTGGCTTCCCTTCTTTCAAGAGTCATATTTTTCCCTCTGGCTTTAGATTGCTCTCCAGTACCTTCAAACAGTTATCTTTTTAATGTGTTTCCAAAATTTATAATTGTTATTGTCAGGAAGATTATTCTGCTGTAAGCTTCTCCACTGTTACCTGAACCAGAACCTCTTCAGTGAGTGTTCACTGCTCTGTGAAGCAGCTGAGAGTTAAAAGAAGACAAAATGGTGTTGAAGCAAAATCTGGGTTATAAAGAAGGAGTTTCCATGATGAGAGAGACAGGCATGTTTTAGGCAGAGAAAAAGGAGGCCGTAGAGAAGGAGAGACTGAAGCCATAAAAGAAAAGGCAGGGAGGGGGGGACTAACATATGGCACTGTTAGTGAGGGAATTAACTGAGAGCAGCTTTGGCATATGCAAAAGAGAAGAGGCGAGGGCACAGGTTTTGAAGCAGCAAAGATGGGAGTTGAACACAAACGGGCTGATCGTCAGGCGAAAACATGAACTTGTGGAAACTGTATAGGTCCTTCATATGTAAAAAGGACGTGAATAGACAGGGATTAAATTGACTTCAGGTGTGGTTAATGGGACGTATAGGGTGGTGAAGGGATCAAAGTGGGAGGAGTCAAGTGTAACTCGAGTTAGCTGCCTATGGATGACATGTTGTTTAGTGAAATAGGGCATATGGGAGAAGGAAAGTGTTAGGACAGATAGTGCTTATGAACTGGATTTGGGGCATATCGAATTCAAAAGGCCTGGAAAGCATCCAAGAGGAAACTTTGATAGGCATCTGGATGTATGGATCAGAGAGGTTGGAATGGAGATAATATTTAGGAGATATTGGCTTAAGGATAGCAAATCAAGCTTTGAGAGGGGAAAAAATATGGATTAAGAAGGGAAGAGAAGAGGGCTTGGAAAATGTAGATATTTAAAGATGAGTAGAGGAAGAGAAACACAGCACAGAGAAGGAGGAGGAGAAACCTAAGAGATCAGAGGGAAAATAGGCATTGACAATGTCATAGAAGCCACAGAAATCACGGGAAGAGTGTCAAGAAGGAGTATGGTCAATAGGGTAGGATGTCCCTTGGAGGCAAAGTAATGTGAGTTTGGAATGTGTCCATTAGATGTAGTGACACAGAGGCCAATGGTAGTCTTGGTGAGAGCTCGCTCAGTGGGGTGACAAGGGCAGAGCCAGTTTAGCCGAGGTGGAGCGCAAGCAGAAAATAAAGACAAAATAAAGACAGCCAGTGCAGAAGTCTCTGAAAGAGAGTGACGGCTGGAGAGAGTCAGAGGATGGAAGGATTTTTGTAATAGAAAAGGCTCAAGTGTGCTTAAGTCTTAAGCATGTTCCCATGCTGATGGAAAGGTACAAGTGGAGAAAGAGAAGAAGGAGATGCAGAAGAGGGAAGGGATGCTTTAGTGTGCAAATGGCTGATACAGTGGAAAGGGCTGGTATTAAGAACAGAGATGAGGAACTGGCCTTCAAGCAAGGAAGACCTCCTACTCCACTGAAGAGGAAGAAGGCAAGGCTGGGAGGAGACCTGTAGGTTTTGTGCAGAAAGTTTTGGTGAGTGAGCCGCCTAGAGGTGTGAGGGCACAGCAGGGAGGGCCAGCTGAGGTTGGTAACCATGACTTTCCAGCGCTACCAATTTTCTGAATTGTGTCATCTTGTGCAGCAGCTCTCCGCAGGCCCAGCGCAGGCATGGAGAAGGCGGATAGTTAAATTCTGCCAGGGTCAGAGCGTTGCCAGGTGAGTGGGGTAAGTGTCAAAACGGCAAGAGAGTTTAGGAGACTGGACCATGGAATCTTGGAATTTAGGCTGAATGAGGAAAGAACTAAAGATAGGAGGAGACTGTGTGAGTGAAAAGGATTAAGGGGTGTAAATAGTGATGAGAGTAATTGAGTAAGGAAGCCCGCTGAAAGGGGACTGCATGGTTAAATAGTGGGGTGCGTCCATCAGAGGTTTCCGAGTAGAGCAGTTTGGCTGAAACTAGGCCCCGGGTGTATGACCATGAAAGAGGGTGGCTGAACTACAGTATAGAAGATCACTGATGAAGAAGAAGCAAAATAACTGCGAAGCTGTAATATGGGATAGATTATTCATAGAGCCCGTTAGTTTCCTAGGGCTACTGTAACAAATTAGCATAAACTAGGTGGCTTCAGACAACAGAAGTTTATTCTCTTACAGTTCTGGAGGCTAGAAGTCTGAAATCAAGGTGTGAACAGAGCTGTGCTCCCTCCGAAGCCTCTGTGGGAGGATCCTCCTTGCCCATTCTAGTTTCTGGCAGCCCAGGTGTTCCTTGGTTTGTGACAGCATACCCCCAATCTCTGCCTCCATCTTTATATGGCCCTTTTCTGTGCGTGTGTCTTCACATGGCGTCTTCCCCTTCTTGTAAGGAAATCAGTCCTATTGGATTAAGTCCCACCCTAATGACGTCATCTTAACTTGATTACATCTGTAAAGCCCCTATTTTCAAATCAGGTCATATTAACAGTTGCTGGGGGTCAAGACTTCAGCATATATTTGGGGGGAGCACACAGTTCAAGAAATAGCAATGTGAGTGTTCTAATCAGCAAGAGTGGGAACGAAAAAGGGCCAGAGAGTTCAGTGAAGATGGGAAGGTCACAGAAATAAACAAATAGCAAAAAGGGAGGCAGCAAAGGGTGATGTCTCCAGGCACAGATTGCTTAAAGGAGAAGGAGTTAACTTGTGGAAGAGCAGTGATCTAGAAACAGTCCCGGGAAGGAGAAGGACACAGACCCAACCTCCTAAGCCCAAGTTATCTGAAGAATGAGAGAATAAGCATGTGGAATGAAGGGGGCGCCAAGGGAAGATTGTTCACACTGGGTCAGGGACTATTGTTTTGTGTAGGCAGGATAAAGGGCTCATTTCCTACTGGTCCATATGTGAATTCATCAAGTCGAAGGGTTGGAGTCTAATCCTAGGGATGCTCAGATTCTGAAAATCGTGGCTCCATGGTCCAGTTCTTCCCATTCGGCAGCTAAATGGTTTTCTTTCCAGAAGTCTTCTTTCCATTTCTGCATCCACATTGAGCCTCACGCTCTGCTGTTTCTAACGGTTAAGAGACGAGAAGGGAAACAGATATCCAAAGGAATAGCATAGAAGTCGAGAGCAACGCATGTCAAGTTTATTAATGCATTTGTCAGTTGCCGGATCCGAGGACCTAGTTAAAGAGAAGGAAAAAAGTGTCAACCCTGAGATCTCCTCTCGTCTATATTGTCCTTCTTACTATTTGAGTTATTAATACTGTGTTGATAACTTATCTGCTTGAGGCAATACCGTCCCCTCTTTTTCTTTAAAGACAGCCTGTACCTTTAGTGGTGGGCATCTTCACAAAGAATTTATTCAGTGCGTAAAGTGGCACCATTGCTGTGCTGCTCATTTGTCATTTACTTGTTCACAGCAGGCAAATGGCCCCAGGTGAATTATGAGTAGGTGTTATTCATACCCGGGCTCCTCTGCAGCGCTTAGTACTTTGCTCTTCAGACCTAATAGCTGCTATTTTGGTCTTGATTAGCAGTATTTTTTCTTCCTCCCCCAACTCTTGAACTTACTAATTAGACCACAAAGACTTGCCTTTTCTTTCTGTGATTGGGGGAACATCTCTCTTCCAGTTGTTACTTTTACATGGAATTAAAATGATGCATTGCGTTCGTGTTAGAATTTGAGTCAAAAACCCAAGGCATGTTACATCCATCATTTTCATTCCTTGTGGGTGTTTTAAAACCTGGGGATAAAACCTAAGCCATGCTGATGACCTCTTATGTGATCTTTTGAAATGATGTGCGTATTCATAATTCACAGATGAAAGTATTGTTTACAAAGAACGGAATAGTGATTCAAGAGATCTGGTTTTGCTCTCCCTCCAACGTGCTTTAAAATGTTACACAAAATAACCTCTAGGATCTGATTTGCCAGCCACTGCATGAGGAGAGTTTTGTAAAGGAAATGTTTAAAATTGTTTTAGAAGTTAAGATTTACAGACAGTTGACAACTTTATTTCTCTACTTTTCAGTAGTTCGTTGAGTAGATTTTAAAGTGACCTGAACAAACTACATGAACTGAAACATTTTACGAGTCATTTGGAAACAAATCTTGTTTGCTCTTAAATTCCTGTTGTGTAGCAAATAGTTGATTTTAAATAATTCAGAATGCTATGGAGAATTAATTTGTGTTTCTTCATCCAACTTATTTCAGGGAGTGATTACAAATTGTTTTTAAAACAGTCATCCCAGGATTAGCTGCTTTCTCTGTCAGTATGTTTTCCAATCATTTTTCTTCCATTCCACTTAAACTCAGCTCAGCTTTATGCAAAGCCTTTAGATGAGAACGACTGGTACAGGAAAGCTGTTTGTAAGCCTCTGTCTGACTGTTCTTTTTGAGCTATTGAGTGGTTGACAGGATTTTAAAACCCTTGACCCTAATGATCCATTTCTCATTAGAGCGCTTTCATCAAAGACTTTTGCCTTAAGCGCTACTTTAGCACTTCGCTATATATCCCAACATATTTCTACTTCAAAATAGAATAGATTATCATCTCTTTGGGGCGGTTCAGGTACAGTACTGCCTCAGAGCACTGAGGGCGGAATAATTGATTTCCACCCCACCTCTTCCATCCCAAGGGCAGTCACTTGAGACTTGAAATCTGAATCATTACCCTGGTAAGCTGTAGCATCTAGGTTCAAACAATTCTTCTTTTACCTAAAGATGAGGAGAGGTTTTAGAATTTAATGCAAACTCTGAGACTGAGTGAACGCAAGAAGGCTTACTGTTGTCATTCAGCAGAACCTCTTAGTAAACAGCTAAAGGGAATTACTTTTTTTGTGAAAAATTACAGCCAAGAAAGATGAGAACTTTTTGATGTTCATGCAGAAGTTTCCAGGACCTCCTCTGATCACCTTTCAGTTTGAAAAATGAGCACTGTGGTTTCGCTCACTCCCTGATTTCCCAGGTAAATTGTGTCATGAATGCTTTATCCTTGAAGATGATGATCCTAGCCAGCACCTGTGAGCTTTGGCACTGAGCTCACCCAGAAAGGCTGAGGTTCTCAAACTGGAATGAGCATATCCTTCAATCCCCAGCCTTGTCTTGCGTAGGGCCAGAAATCTGCTTTTATTTTTTTTCAAACAAACTCCTGTCTGGTTCTTATGCAGGTGGTCCACAGACCTCACTTTCAGAAATTGTGGAAGGTCTGAATTTGCAGTCGTCGGCCTTATACATCTGTTTCCTTGTTTGACTAAGTAATGACAAAGTAGCTAGATGTCATCACAAAACGAGGCAAAGCTACCACCGACCTTGGCTTCGTTAGTATCATGTTCACCCTTACCTACAGCCTGCCATGAAAAGTTTCGAATTGCCGTAGTAATGAATGAACTTGCTTCTTTGCCAAAATGTCCACGTTTACTAGAAAGCCAGACATGGCGCTCATCTTCATCTTATTCACTAGGACATAAGGACAAATGCCGCTGGAGAGCAACTGACTAATTTGAGACACTTTTAAAAATTAATTAATTAAATTTTGGCTGCGTTGGGTCTTTGTTGCTGCGCACAGGCTTTCTCTAGTTGCGGCGAGCCAGGGCTACTCTTCGTTGCGGCGCGCGGGCTTCTCGTTGCAGTGCCTTCTCTTGTTGTGGAGCACGGGCTCTAGGCACACAGGCTTCAGTAGTTCTGGCACGTGGGCTCAGTAGTTGTGGCTTGTGGGCTCTAGAGCATGGGCTCAGTAGTTGTGGTGCACGGGCTTAGTTGCTCCACAGCATGTGGGATCTTCCCAGACCAGGGACCGAACCTGTGTCCCCTGTATTGGCAGACAGATTCTTAACCACTGCCCCACCAGGGAAGTCCTAATTTGAGACGTTTATCTTCATCATAAGGTCTGACAAACTTATCTTGGGTCACCATGAGCAAGGACTTTCCTTTCTGAGGTGTGGCATTGCTGTTTCAGCTTCTGTCAGTGTGTTCATCCTCTCTCATGGCACCAATGGTTGACACAACCATTGTGTGTTGGAGGTAACTCCTGATGAGGTTTTCCCTTTCCCCTTCCCTCCTGAGTAATGTGCCCTGCAACACCTATTCTCTGTCCTCATTGTTGATGGGAAACCTCACTAACCTGGCTTAGTTGTCTAGCGCGGATAAGGAAGGGAACTGAAGTGAAGGTTCTGTCGCGTGAACTTGGATGGTTGGGCAGAGGCAGTATTTGACATGGTATTTCCTGGTCACCTTCACCGGATGCTGAGTGACGGGTTGGGTTCAAATAGGAAGAGACTGAGTCTCCTACTGGTTTCCTTGTGTTTATCAAAGCTGGCTCACGACCTGAGTGAAAGGTATCAGTGACTTCAATGGGAGACGGTTTGGAGAGAATGGAACCCAACACGTCTCCACAGTTGAATGAGCGTTTTGATGTTTGTTCATCCTTCATACTTGGAATGCTTCCTGGTAAGGGTGGCACTACTGAAGTAGATATAGCCCACTCCACTGAAGCAGTGCTTATTATTAAATGAACATTTTTAACTCATGCAGCTACTTCTGACTGGCATGCTAAATCCCTCTCTAGTATACATGTTTTAAAATATCTGTGTTGAATATTACATGTCCCCTTGTAAATGGGGGCATGTGATACTAATCCTTGCACATGTAAATATCTAGTGGTAGTAGTTTAGCTCAGACACTATGAGGCAGTTGAAGGGGGTAGGATATAGGAGGACTTCTTCCATATTGGAGAAAAGTATTTATAACTGTTATTGATTTCCACAAAGGCTTTTTAAAACTGAAACTTTTATGAACGTCTATCCATATACTCCTGCCAAAAGAAAAAATTTGAATCCAGAACTTAGTTTATAGTGACATGTTTATTTTTTCCAAAACAAAACTTCCATGGAGGGGACAAAAAGTAAAAACTGCATTTGCACATTGGAATTTGGATTCAATCTGAGAGTGGGAAGGAGGCATTGGGAAAAAAATTCAGACCATTTGGAAGCCAAGCTGTCGTCCTTGCCCTTTGGCACCCCGAGCTTTATCCACTTCAGATCCAGAGCCTCATGGAGCTGTTACTGTAATCAAGCAGGACTCAGTACACAGGAGGTTCTTCCCGATAATAATAGTGGTGAGCATTGCACCTAAGGGGACAGAGCTGCCATTGCGTACACGGTGTCTCTGTTCCATCAGCCTTTAGTTGAGCTTGGCATTGTCTCTTCTCTTGTGGGCTCTTCAGAAGGCTTTCCTCAATCTTCCCCTTCCTGTATGTGATGAGAGGCCAAGAGACACACATTGTCCCCTCCTGAAGCTGCTGGATACCACTGCTGGAGGAAATGGAGAAGTGCCTTGCCATGGAGAAAAGCTTTGCCATGGTTTCTAAATTCTCTGACAAACACGTCATTTCCCAAAAGGGAGGAGAGGGCAAGTGGAATTGCCAAGGAATATATACACTGCTGGTCAGTGTTCCTCCCACCAAAACTAAAGGAAACCAAGCTGGAGACTAAAACACAAACATTAGGTTGAGACTAGACTTTCCTGCCAGTCCGCCCCCCTCAGCTTTGATCTCATCTCTTGATATTTCTGTCTGTCACACCTCATTCCGACTCCACCATCCTGTACCCTGTGCTGTTCCTCCTGCTGAGGCTGGTACCCCTAATTTATTCATGGCACATGGAACACATATGCTGGTTTCGTCTCCTTACTGACATGCTGCCTTTCCTCTTTCCTGAGCTCTGCTTTTTTTCCCAATACGTAAGCTCTTCGGAATAACAACTTCAGTTTCTCACAGTAGATCCCATTGAAAGCTAGCAAATTAGGGTCCCATTCCTTACCACAGAGCGTTTTGTATTGCCTGTGCTACTCATTAAGCTAGAGTTTCATTTATGACCGTATTTTTTTTTAGGGCCGTATAAAGAGTCATTGTTTCCGCTATCTCCGTCTATAAACAGTGGGTATTGTTTGCTGCTCCTCCGCACAGCTTGTTTTTTCCAGGTGCAAGTGTTCCACATTTCTACCTTTTGGCACCTTTGTTATTCTACATGCCGACCGTGCCAGGCAGGGAGGCAAAACTTGGCTCAATCAAGACCCAAGTCAACCAGCCTGTGAGTGATGCATTTTCCCAGCAGGCAGTTGTACAAGCCAGCTGCCCAGCGTTTTGACTCTGATTCTTTGGCCGCCCCTTCTTCCTTATTTTAAAGAACACAAGCTTCACAGCACTGATTTTTGCCAGGCTCTTGGTGACATTTTTCCTATGTACCAGAAACAACTGATGCTTGCAGAATAGAGGCGTCCAGGGTACCTCAGCATTACTCTTGGTTGGGGCCATAGCAGGCAAGATCATAAAAACAACAATTATGTGGATTTCAAATTATTGGGTTATTCATTTGAAAGAAATTCTTGTATTTTGATGAATTGAACTCGTTTAATGAAAGATCTAGAGTAAGAATCAGTTACTGTCCAGGGACCTGACTTTACTTGTTTGGTCCGGTTACTCTACAGTATCTTTCAAATTGGGGTCAGAGACATCCTGCTTCAGAATCACCTGGGAGATTCTTTTCAAGTACCACCTGGAGAAGGGTGCCAGGAATCTGAAATGTTAGCAGCCTTGCCCGGGAGATGCTTGGGCCAACTGCATTCACACTTCCAAAACAAGCTTATTTGTGTTACCTCTTGTGAGAAATCTCTGAGCATCATCAAAAGGATAGTTGATGTTGCAAGTGTGGCTCTTACTTGAATTCATAAACATTCTCCCTATGAGAGGCTAGACTGTAATGGATCCGTGGATCAGTGTGAATTAAACAGCCAATATCTGGGCATTTGAGGGATGAGGCAAAGAAACAGTGATTGTGGGTGTTTTTAGTTCTTTATCACTTTGGGCTGGTATTTCTTGGCAGGACTTTTGTCAAAGGATATTGGTCCTGCAATTTGGATTTCCTGCTTCTAGGCGGCAGTGGCTCCTCGCTCACGTAGGAAGTGTTTCAGCAAGTGTTCTGCTCAAGTAAATATTTAACTCCCTAGTAGAAGCTTATTATTTTATTTTTTTAAAATATCAACAGCTTTCTGTAACTTGGTAATCTTCCTCTCCCTTATGCATAATCAACTTATTCCATCCCTTTCCTTCTGAATACTCCCTCTTTCTTGAAGTAAAACCTCAGGCCAGCATGGCGTCAGATGCTGCAGTTGTTCTGCTCACGACCGTGAGTGATTTTGCTTCGTAAGTCTCCTTGTGCTGTGGTAGTGATTTTCCACAGCTGTCAGTCCTCCCAGGGATGCTCACTGTTCCCTAGAATGAAGAACCGCCAAGAGACTGGAGGATACTGAGAGCATTGCCTTCCTGTGGTTGATTCCTCGGGCATCAGGAGGCACCTTCTTCACTTCATTCCTTTAAAAGATAGTAGAATCTTTCTCCTCTCTGCCCAGAAGGGATGTTTTCCAGCTATAAGTTTAAATTCTGTGTGCCTTACTGTTTACGGATAATGGGTTTTGTTAGCAAAGTTCAGGCAAAAATTGGAACTCAAATGTTTCGAATAGTTTCTGTATATATTTTCAGAAAGACCTTTCTGAAAGATCCTTTTCCATAGCAAAATATATTTTTATTAAACGAAGTTTTATACATTTTAAACTCGTTTCATGATAGCTTTTAACAAAGATAGGCAAAGTCTCTTCCCTCGACATGTTTAAAATCTGGACGTACACACGTTTAAAATCTCCACATGTATGTCCTTGGTGGAAACTTGTCCCATCATGCCCAGAGTTGAATTGCTTTTTGGAAGAGAGAGCTTACGTGGTAAGTTGGTTTCAGATTTCAGAACTGCATGAAGAGGGAAATGAGCGTGCTTGCCAGGAATCTCAATTTTAGAAAGCTCTTAAGTCCCGATAGTCCCACAAACTGCAGCCCGTAATCTTTGCAGTAGCCATTCCAGAGTAGAGAACTCTTCCTGAGATAGTCAAGAACCTAATATGAAGTCCTTAAATTATTAAAGTATGAGAATTGGGAGGAGACTTCCCTTGCGGTCCAGTGGTTAAGACTCCGTGCTTCCACTGCAGGGGGCAGGGGTTCGATTCCTGGTTGGGAAACTAAGATCCCCACATGCCGCTCGGTGTGGCAAAAAAAAAAAAAAAAAAAAAAGAATTGGGAGGAGGTAGCCTAGTAGAATTAGAGTTCCACAACACAATGTTCGTATAAGGATGAGAACCTTCTCTTCAGGAATATTGACACAGTATCAGAAAGTGTTGAGCTTGGAATTCCCGATTTAAATGCTATTCTCAGCATGTGGTTGTGGGGAAGTGTTTCAACCTTTCTGAGTCTCAGTCTTCTCATTTATAAACTGTCTATCTATAATCTTTTTGCTAAAAGAGTTGATGTAAGAGTTAAATGAGGTAATATTTATAGAGGATTTAGTACAGTACCTGCTACAATTATATAGATAGGTAAATAGATACATTTTAAATGTATATATGAATTCTATTCTTATTTCTCCACTTGCCCATATAAGTTTTACCTAATTCCTTTGTATCTCAGTTGACCCACCTCTAAAATAGTTGTAAAGCCACCAACTATTTTTGTAGAAATACAGAGACTGGGCAACAGCTTCAGGTTTAAATATTCACTATATAACTTTCTTCATTATAATCTATCAAAAACTCAGCAGAGGTGACAAAGGTAGATTTAAAAGGCGCTTAACTGCATAAATACTTAAAACCTGCTTGGGATGAGATGTAGGTGTTAGTTTGGTTAACGATCGGCTCTGCCTTTGAAGTATAAACACAATACAAATAATTATGTATTATCAATAACAGAGAGGCAGTCCACAAATGAGCTCACGTCTGCTGTAGGTGGATGAGATCATGTCTGTGAAGTGCTTAAAGCTCCTGAAATACAAGCTACATGTCCCATCTCTAGCCATCGTGGTGCTCACCCATAGAAAGTTGGTCTTATCCAATGCCACACTGTACCTAGTGGGGCCAGATTGACCTGGAACATTTTCTGGAGGAGAGGATAATTTTCTGCCCCCGAGGGCTTGGGAAGTCTTCTCATCCATAGTCTTTGAGTAGGACTGCATTGAGCCATCATAGGGAGATGGTTTTCAGTCCTGTGGGAGGCACTGTGGTGAAATGGAACAGACAAGGCGTGTAGAAGCCAGACCACTGGGGACAGCGTCCAGCTCTGCCTCTTGCCAGCAGACATGGTGCCCATGGAGGTGAGTTGGGAGGATGGTGAATTAGGTGAAAAAGCAAAGGGAAGTAAGGACAGAGGTTCTGGAAAGCCTATAACTTAAAAATGCTGCTTCAATGAATGGAATTTTAAACAGAAGGGAAGAATCCACACAAGGAAATGGAAGGATAACTCTCCCATCTTGTTCATTCATTAAACAAAAATTTGAGTTCTGGCTCTGTGCCAGGAGCCACTTGCCCACGTAAACCCTCTTTAGGCCACGCTCCAGCCTGGGCTGGCCTTTCCCCATCCCCAACATGGCTGAGAGGCCTCTTGGTCCTGTAAGACATATACTCTCCAATTTAGCACTGAATGTAAACTTTTTTATTGTTTCATAAAGTCTCATCTATGGTAGATCTGTCTCTTCAAATAGCTTAAGAATTCCTTAAAGGATAGAAACCATGTCTTTTCTCTTTTGTTCCCCACAGCAGCTAGTACAATACTGCATGCATACTGTTAGTTTCTCTAAATACTGGCTGACTGCCTAATGGACATGGGAAAGGGAAGTAAGTTTACTTGGGCTGACTTTGGTTGCTGGGTCTCCAGGAATTCTCCTTTTGTGGAAAACATGTGTCATTCTCTCAGGTTCCTCCTCTTCTCCCAGGTGAGCCTTCCTCTGCTGACACCTGCAGGGATACCACTACATCATCACAGAGACTTTGCTCTCCCATCATCATTCTGTTGCCCAAATGGAGATCCAGGGACAATTTGCCAAGTGCAGTTACTGTCTTCATGGTACTTTTGACCCTTGGTGTGGCTTGTTCTACCTGAATTCTTTTTTGCACTCTTTTTCCATCCGATAGAAACACCGGTTATCTTCCACTCCTCTCCTATGTCCAAGTAGTCACCAGATCTTCTCTCTCTGAACTTCTGAAGATTTTTCAAATTCACTGCTTTATCTCCATTTCAACTACCATTATTTTAATTCATGCCATTGTCCCCTTGTAACCAGTTTATTGCAACAACTTCCTAACTAGTTTCTCTGCCTTGGTCTAGCCCACTTCACACTGGACCTGCAGTGATCTTTCAAAGGTGCACATTTGATTTGGTCACTTCCTTGAATGTAGGCTATTGCACTGAAGACAGAGTCCAAAATCCTTGGCAGGATGACTCAAGACCCTCAGTCTAGCACCTACGTCTTTCTCAGCCTCACCTCTCCCCTCCCTTTGCTTGTTCCCCTCCCCCTCCCCCCTCTCCACTCCAGCCCTGTTCAACTCTGGGTGCTTCCTCATGCTTCCTTACCCACCTATGGGCCTTTTGAATCATACTTTGGAAATTTTCCGTTTGCTCCCTCAATTCTCCACGAGACCGCACAACCTTGAAGAGCAGGGATTTTGCCTTATCCTTACACAAAATAAGAACTTCAGAAATAGTAGATATATACATAAACATTTAAGTGAGTTATTGATATGTGGATTTCACTGCCCTGTGTGGACAACATTTGACATTTATTGAGTACTTACTATGTGCCAGACCATATCGTAAGTTCTTTAAATATAAAAAATTAGTTTATTCTGAGAAGTGGGTACTATCAGATCTCTACTTTACAGGTAAGGAAACTGAGGCAAAGAGACTAAGTTATCTGCCTAACGTCATTCAGCTAATAAGCGGTTGAACAGAGATAGGACCTCAGGCAATCCTGTGCTAGAGGGTTCGCTCTTAGCCAATATAACCTGTACTGCTTTTCATTCAAAGCCATTGCCGCACTTACAGGGTATATTATTGAGGCGCGGCCATAGGAGAGCCAGATGGGCTAACAGGGAAGTGGGAGGAGACCCATGACGATGAGAGAAGAAGGGTCCCTTGAATCTTAAGCAGGAGGCTTGGGGAAGAGGCTCAATAGGCAAGTGCATGCTTAGCGCTGCAACCACCGCTACCATCGGTCACATACTCTCGGATAGTCTAGGACACACAGAGTCAGCTCAAGAAGGCTTGAGTTGCGCACTTGCTGTTCTGTCTACTAAGGATAGCAAAAGTAGAGTCAGACACAGATTTTGCAAGATACCCACAATCTAGGGAAACAGACTGCGTTGCGTGAAGAACTATGTAAGCCACAGCGACTGTGGTTAACAGCGTAATAGAGGGAGAACATCCCTGTTTCTGTTAACTATTTCTTCTCTTCGTTCCCCTGAAGGATTGCCTTGTACAAACTAGTACCCTGGTGAGTGTACATTGTGGGGTACTAGGTAGAAAAATGCTAAATGAATCCAATAACAGGAGTGTTAAATTCCCACCTTCTTGGACTTAGTAAGCCCCAGAAAAATACATTGAGTGCAGCGAGGTATATGTTACATAGACTTACGGAACTTGGAGGGTCCATAGGCCTTCCCTTTCACTGCTTTCTACACGGTGGGGTTAAATGAATACCTAGCTCCTGGCTCACGCAGAGCCCTGGCATCTCAAGGTTTTCTGTAGGACATTTGGAAACATGGTGCTTCTCTAGGCTGAGGACAGGGCTGGGGAGAGTGATGAGGAGCTATTTCAGAACAGATGTCAACAGAGCCCTTCTCTCCGTGCTGAGAATCATCAAACACATGCCCCACGCCTGGCAGGCAGTGACCGACGCACAGGCTCCAGAGCCCAGACACAATGAGCCGGCCTCCTGGGGGAATTCTCATGCTGCAAACAAATTAGCTTTGATGGACCAGTGGCCTTGGCTTATTCTTGGCAAATGTGGAGGTGGGAGCTCAGGCCAGTGTGGAGTGTAATTAAGGATGGCAGCTGGTGGAGCAGGTCAGATGGCTCTGTGCTCTGCACTCCATGTCACAAGTTGCTAGCTATATTTTGTTTTCCTCCAGATATTTCTGTTGCCCTGTTCCCTCCCCTGCCGCTGCCCACATGTTGTTCTGCCTGCTCTTGGAGTGGTGTGACCTTATCCCCAAGCATGGAGAGTCCAGGCAGGACCACACGCTAGAGGAAGAAAAACTAAACTGTAAGGAAACTATGTAAACCAGTGGCAGATACAGTGTTCCCCTGTGAGATGCTTCCCCCCACTCCCCGTGCTCACTCTCCCTCTGTCAATGTACCCATCTGTACCAGGAATTAAATCACGACCACCTTGGGACTTTTAACTTCTGGAGGGAAAAGAAAAATGTAATTGGAGCACGCCTCATGTCTGGTATCCATGGTCCTCTATCAGGATGGGGGATGGCATTGCCGGGGGAGAACGCCTATCCCTGTCCAAGCAAACCAGAACAGGAGGAAAGAGAGCTGACAGAATCACACAATCTCATATAAGGACAGGATCTCTAGCACTTGGAGCTGTGAACGTTTCTGTCTTAAAGAGACTGGACTAAATAGGGTTCTTGTAAAAGTGAGCGTGAATGTTGGGGTCGTTCAGCGGATTAGCCAAAACGCACCCTTTAAAGTACCAGCCATACCCGTAGACATTCCTGAATAGAGAAATCTCCAAATCGCATGCTCTAGTGAAGTGAAGGAGGAAGTGGACACACTCAAACCCTAGCTCTTTTTGCTTCCTATTCTGGTGACATGAGATCAAGAAAGACCAAGATGTGGTAGGAAAAAAACCTCTGTAAAATCTTCTGAGTGGCATCGTCTTTTGGGAGACTGAGTCGGACTATATATATTTGTGGCATATGGTCTTTAGGGAAATACTTTATCATATTATTGCCTGGTACTTGTAATGATGCGATATGTACTCTAAAAACACTTCCTGATGTGAAGCCTTGCCCTGCATCACCAGCCGTCTGCTTGTTCAAGTCTCATACAAATGAGTTAATTACCTGCAGCAGGAACAAACGTTGACAACGAAGCAAGAAACGTAAAATAAAGGCTGTTGTCTCCTCGTGTTACATACAGTTTCTCCTTGGTTACATCATGTTCATAAAGAGAACTGGGCAATTTCCTGTAACACCAGAATTCTAGGGAGTCTGGGTTTTTAGGATTTCTGACTGTAGAGATCCTAAGTAGAAAAGTATTTAAGTGGCAAAATGTAAGTCACCCATGGGCCAGTAGCCTTCAGGATAGGATGAGCCACTATTGGCTTACGGGGGTCTCAGAACTTTACTAAAGGGAAAGAGTGGGCAGGTCCGACAAGTGGGACGTCAGTTTATTTTTGAGGGCATTGAGGTTGGGGAAGAGGAGGAAGAAGGTACAAATACAAACACTTGGAAATTAAAGGGAAATCAAAGATCACCAATTCCATAATCTTTATTTAAAAAATGAAAATGTTGAAAATCAGAGGGGTTGTATGTGCTTTAATAGCAGGCTTGCTTTTAGCTTTTAAGTTGGAGCTCCATAGAAACAGTGTTACCTGTCTCGGAGTGTTAGACATAGCTGTGGGTGACTTCCGGTCCTCATTCCTTATTCCTGTTACTCTGATGGTGTCAATGTTCAGCCAATATCACAGAGGAAACAAAGGCTTGGTGTGCAAGGTGACTATAAGCTGTGTTCCCAAAGAAAATGATGTATCGTGGAACCGGATTGTAAACTCCTGAAGAGCATTGATTTTGTTTTGCATGTTTTTATATCTTTCTCAATACCAAGCACTGTGTTTTGCAGAAATATAAAACTTAAATCTTTGCTGATTGAAAATAGTCTAGGGCTTCCCTGGTGGCACAGTGGTTGAGAATCCGCCTGCCAATGCAGGGGACATGGGTTCGAGCCCTGGTCCGGGAAGATCCCACATGCCGTGGAGCAACTAAGCCCGTGCGCCACAGCTACTGAGCCCACGTGCCACAACTACTGAAGCCCGTGCACCTAGAGCCCATGCTCCGCAACAAGAGAAGCCACCGCAATGAGAAGCCCACGCACAGCAACAAAGAGTAGCCCCCACTCGCCGCAACTAGAGAAAACCTGCACAGAGTAACAAAGACCCAATGCAGCCAAAAATGAATGAATGAATGAATAAATAAATAAATTTATTAAAGAAAATGGTCTAGTTGTGAAAAAAATCTGTAATGTTTTCATCAGCAGCAGGAACAGAGTTAAGTGTATGGATTTGGAGACAGAGTGTCTAGATTTGAATCCAACTCACCCAAGTGTAAGCCATGACCTTGGGCAGGTGACCTAACTCCTCTGTGCCTTAGTTTCCTCGGCTGTAAACTGAGAGATAAACAGTATGTATACATGGAGTGATTGTGAAGATTAAATGAGCCAATATAAGCAAAGCACTTAAAACAATACCTGGCACAGAAAAGTACTCAATGAGCATTAGCTATTACTAGTCAATCTGCAGAGAAGGCTGTCTGTTATTGAGAAATGTTTGAAAATATCATGGTGTTACCTGAGCATATAATAAATTAGAATGATTGTTGTAGGGGTCATCAATTTCTTTGTTCAGAATTAAATTTATGTAGCTCTTAATCCTCTCTTTTTACACTGTGGCATCCAGATTTTCTTAACAAGGAATTGGGTTCCCTATTTTGGTCACTATTGCTGAGTGTTTGGTCACTATTCTGGTCTTGTCCTCCTACAAATTATTGTGGATGAGATCCCAGTGACTTTCTTCCTTTGGTCCCACCCAGACATCAGTGTCGATCAGCCTTCGCTCCTTCAGCAAGGCTGGATGTGTATTCTTCTCCCATGTGTGCCCCCAGCCATTACTCAAGCTGATCCTGACATTTTGGTCGCTGTTCCCTTGAGACTTAGGGCTTTTCTTCTCCTCATCCTTTAGAATCCAGCTTGAAACCCATTTTAACGTGAATTAAAAAAAAAAAAAGCTACCCTTTATACTCATTCATCCATCCATCGATCCAAGTGTTACTTTGATTCATAGGCTCTTTGCCCTTGAGATGTTATTGTGTGACTGATCCCCAACTGATATGAGTAGGTATCCTCATTCTGGTTTTATTTCCACAGTATGTTCCTCCAGATCTCTGCGTCTGCAATTTTGTACTGGAACAGTCCCTCTCTGTCAGAGCCCTACAGGAAATGCTTGCCAACACAGGTGAAAATGGCGGCGAAGGGGTGAGTACCTGAATTATGTCCTTGGTGGGGTTTGGGATACTCCATAGCCCAAAAGTACACAATTCAATTCATTCCTCCAGTTTTGAACTAGAAAACCTTAGTTTTCTAGTTTCCTTGAGTCAATCCTCTTATTCCTCTTACTTAGCAGCCCTAACTCTGCTTCCTTTGGGTTAACGAACTTCCACCAGAAAATAGACCATCATTAATGCTGCCTGAACAGGGCATAGGACATTGAGCCCATAATCCACTGGGAAATATGGAGAGGCTGAAAGGGCCTTGGGACGTGGGGTGTGGATACCTGTTAGGCTGGTTGTTTTTTCTTGGGAAAGTCTCATCAGAGATTTATGACTGTCTCAGTGCAGCACAACCAGGTTACAGCATTTTGAAGAGGATTTCCTGTAGAATGCAGAATCTTTGACATGTACCCAGATTTCCACAGTTTCACTCATGATGAGCAAGTACAAAGCTGTCTTGAGTTTCTGTTGTTGGTAAAATTGTCTCTAAGTCTTTAACTGAGGGATGATGGTCTCCCAAAGGTCTCCCAGGCAAGACTTTGGCTAGAGACTTCAGAGTAATGTTGACCCTTTCACTGATGACCCACATCTATTTATATGCATTTAGCATCAAGTATTTTAATTCTATGGCCTGTATATCTGAAGTCCAAACACCCCTCTCCACCCCCGTTAGATACTTTATTCGATGACTGTCCTTTATCTTCTGCGTTACTACCTCAGACTAACTGCTTTGATTCCTTCTGTGCCTACCTCCCCTATGATTTTTTTTTCACTCAACTGTCATAATGTTCTTTCCAAAATGCAAATCTAATCACTACACTTTACTATTTTAAAATTCTCTGTCTGCCCATTACCTTAAGAGAAATCCCAAATTCCTTAACTAGGCATAAAGGCCTTCAGGATTTGGTGAGCCCTGCTTACCTTTCCTGCCCCATCTCTCACCCCCCCACCCCAAGCACTCAGTGATCCAACCACGTTGAATTCCCTTCACTTCCTCAAACACGACAACTCTCTTTACCCCCAATCATATGTGTCAGCTGTTTCCTCCATGTAAAACAGCTTTCTCCTCTTCTCTTCCTTTATGTAATCTTTACTTCTCCTTCAAGGAACGAGTCTAGATATTAGGTCGACTGAGAAGCCTTTGTTGACCCCGTAAGTCTAGGATGGGTGCCCTTGCCTGAGCAACAGTCAATAACTAGTTCTTACCATTGTGTACTATAATTACAAATCTAATTTTTTGCATCTTATACTGCACATAGGTAGGAGTATTTGCAGGACCTAGCACAGTTTATTACTTGAAAGAACTCATACATCATAAAGAAGTGTCTCATTGGTGGTAGAAGAGACAATGACCGTAGACCCAAGAGAACCAATGTTTACATTTGGGTCATCTTGCGGCTCTTAATGTGATCTTACATAAGTCTTCCAATCTCTTGGCGCCATAGCGTTCTCATCTATAAAATTAGGATGTTTAATTAGTTTTCTAGGGTCCTTAACACCAATACTTGCGATTCTTTACTCTTTCGGCTTAGAATAGTATGCTTTCATCAGCCACCTGAAAATAGCTTTTCCTTAGAGCATTAACGCAGGTGAGTTTTTGTTCTTTTGATGTTCACTGAAATCTGAAACCTGTGTTCACCTCCTCCTGACACAGACCTCAGTACCCCATGCTTTCCTCCTTAGGTACATACCCTCAAACGTTTCCAGTTCAGTGGAACAGATTACTTTTTTTTGTGGTACGCGGGCCTCTCACTGTTGTGACCTCTCCCGCTGCAGAGCAGAGGCTCCGGACGCACAGGCTCAGCGGCCATGGCTCACGGGCCCAGCCGCTCCGCGGCATGTGGGACCTTCCCAGACCGGGGCACGAACCCGTGTCCCTTGCATCGGCAGGCGGACTCTCAACCACTGCGCCACCAGGGAAGCCCCAGATTACTTTTTAATTGTTCCCTTTTCTTTCTAGTGTACTTAACTCATGATTTACAGACACCTTTGGTGAGAGAAACCTGCTTGATGTGGAATATCACCACTTTCAGTGTCAACCAAGATCAGCTAGACCCTGCCAATATATGACCCAGTATAGAAATTGGGAAGATAGAGAGAAGCTGTGTTAACTGGAGAATTATCTTGTGTGCATTCTCTTATCTTGTTTGTTCACAAAGTGCATTTCAAAGGACTTCTTTTTCTTTACCGTTTAGTTTGAGTAGTTCAGGGAATCCTATAGATGACAAAGTAAATTGAAAAGTTCTGTTTATAACCCTTGCTCTTCTTTGTTGCCAAGAACTTAAACAATAGTCTTAACTTGATTTGTCTTTTGAAAAAGAATAAATAACAATTCATTTTCCAAACAGAATACTAATGCCAACTTAATAAGATTGAATTCTTAGTTTTGGAACATATGAATAAGACATACCTGAATTACCAGCCGTGTTATAGCAGAAGTGTATTCCATACAGTTATATATTTCAGGGGCCATCTTTAATTTATAATATTTAAGAACCAATATGTTCAATCTTATTGGAGGAGCCATTCTCTTTGAAAAATCAAGTCCAAAATAAACTATCCATGACATTTTTAATATTAAAAAGTCATTGGATAACAATCAGCATGTTGGGTCAGACTCTGAAATTTCCCCATGTGTCATATGGCTGTTTTGTGCCATTTTACCAAAGAAAAGAGCGTTCCAACAGTTACTTCCCACCTTGATACATTATTGCTATTATTATTAATAACTAGAGGTCTTAGAGCTAGAGGAAGGGATTTGAAAAGAGAGCTGGAGTACAGATAGGAGAGGGCACTCTTTTTAAATGATTTAGATTTTATTAGTTATTGGTGGCTCCACTAGTTACCTGAACAGCAGCTTCAGTTGCTGTAACTGAAGTTATAACAACTGAAGCGTTGCTATAACTGAGAGTCCTTGGAACTCTCTCACAATTCCATCTGGGCTCTCAATCTTTATAGTGAGAAATAATATTTTTATATAACCTCTTGAGCCTGAATGTTTTGCTTTTCTGAAGTGACTGCTGTGCCCACTTACTATTAGTACTTAATTTGATTTGAGATGATAATATTCAGCAGGGAAGAAAAAGAAAAAGTGGAAAAATCAAGAAGGAAGTGAGTTAACACGACAGAGCATAATGATTCTCCGGGGAGCCTGGGGATGTTTGACTGGGTTTGCACCTCCTCCGCATGCCAGTCCATTCTGTTTGGAAACAGGCATTTACTGCTTTTTAACAGATATTACTTTCCCTAATGATCACGACTGCCATCAAACGGGTTGCTTTGAAGACGGTCATTTTTCCTTCTAGGCATAAACTGGTCCTTTTGTGTCTGTTCACTGCTGCACAGCAACTGAACTTTTTTAAAAAAATGACGTGGGTTATTTGTTTATTTGTTTGATGAGCGTATAGAAGCCTTTTTGCAAGGATAGACGGTTCTGCAGCAATTCCTTTGGCCGGCAAAGAAAACAGAGGTGTCCAGCTTGGTTTAACGACCGAGTTTATTATGGAAATGTCCTTAGCTACCGCCAGTGGCCTGTGGGACCCAGCTTTATGTTGAAAAGGAGAATGAATGATGAGGAGGCCCTGGGGGCAGAGAACGTCAGTGCCCCTCAGAGTCCGCGGTCGCTAAACTCATCCTTGGGTCACTTTACCGCTGATTAAATGCTATCTGATGTTATTCTGGGAATATTACCAAGAGATGGATGCTTGGCACTGTGGCCAATTAAATAGCTGGAGTTTGATGTAAAATCCCTGCATACGAATATTAAGGTATTTTCACATTTTGGATTGATAGAACCTACGGTTTGTGAGGTCCCCAACCACCTTCAGCAGGACCTGGGGCTAAAAAGGATGTCACCATCTCCCTGAGTCCTCAGTCGTCATCATCCTATGGCAATGACTTTGAATACAGACCTAGCAGCATTTGTGGTGAGAGAAGCTCCGTTTTTGGAGTTAGGCAGATGTGTTTTCAGTCCAGGCTAAACTGGAGTGAGTGACCTCTGGGACAAATTGTTTCCCCTTTCTGTACTTGACTTTCCACACCTTCAAAATGCAACCTCCCTCATAGGGTTGGGTGAGAATTAAATAAGTGTTGACAGGTGGCTGTGGGTGTGGAAATGAATATTGGTTCCTCTTTTCATCTCGGGTCTACTTCCTCCTGTCACAGATCCTCAG
The DNA here is from genome assembly GCF_963455315.2 of Globicephala melas. Taxonomy (NCBI): domain Eukaryota; kingdom Metazoa; phylum Chordata; class Mammalia; order Artiodactyla; family Delphinidae; genus Globicephala; species Globicephala melas. The sequence continues at coordinate 99,819,775 of NC_083315.2, forward strand.
GCATATTCAAATGCCTCAAAGGAAAGAGAGACCCACACTGTATGACCAGGTGCATGTTAAATCGAGGGCCGAATAACTACAGATGGGTTTTGACGTGAATGAACGTAATGCTTTTAAAAATGAAAGGCCTTGGGCTTCCCTGGTGGCGCAGCGGTTGAGAGTCCGCCTGCCAATGCAGGGGACACGGGTTCGTGCCCCGGTCCGGGAAGATCCCACATGCCGCGGAGCGGCTGGGCCCGTGAGCCGTGGCCGCTGAGCCTGCGCGTCCGGAGCCTGTGCTCCACAACGGAAGAGGCCACAGCAGTGAGAGGCCCGCGTACCGCAAAAAAAAAAAAAAAAAAAAAACAAGAAAGAGATAAAATATACGTGTAAGAAGAATTAATGTTACGGTTGTATAAGATCACTCTTGACTTTAGATTCTAAAATATCTAGAATGCAAATACACACTCAGCCTTTTAAACTTGACTGGGAAATGTGACCTGGAAAGATACTGTTTATGCAAGAACCTGTCTCACGGATAAGCTCACTGAGAGGTGGTCCTTAATTCCCCTTATTACTTATGAGATGGTCCCATTAACACTAAGGGGAGCCTCAGGCTCCTTTCACTCGCCCCCGTCTTTAGAATAGGGAATACTACACGCAGCACGGTTGCTAAAGAGATGCGTACGTGTGGTGGCACATTTGTCAGGTTCAGGGATGACGTGCCCATGCTTTCTGAGAAGCTAGGGGTTGCCTCCTGGCGTTGTGTGACCTTGTAAATGGCCAAGGAGGCATAATCTTACATTTTGCTTACAAAGTGTCATCATGTAAATGTTATTTAAAGTACATGTCATGAGATACTTACCTTGTAGCCAAGATCAAGACATTCATCCATCTGATAAGGTCACGGAAAATTTAGTCACAGAAAGGTGACAGCATCATTAAAAAAGAACCTGCTCAAGATGCATCTCCCCTGACACGGTTAGGTAATGAACAAATCAAAACAGATGCTGATGAGGGGAATTAGAAGCCCATTGTCTAAAGTGTGAATCCTGGCTGTGCCCAGATTTAGAGATCTTGTGCAAACTCATCCAAAATGAAGAAGGCAAATAGGAGGCTTACCTTTTTATTCCTGGGACCCTGAGTTCCCACCATCATTTCTGTATTATAGAAGAGAAGGGACACCCCCCGTCATCCAGATGTAGTCTCTCAGTTTTCTGAGGTTTTTGTCTTCCCTTCATCATTGGCAGAAAAGAGCCAGAATGAGAATTTATTTTGGTATGTATGTGGGGAGGAAACAAGACTGATGGAGAAAGTTTGTACACAATTCTAAATAAACCTGGTCCCCACTGACGTTTTTTAAAGGAAAGAAATTATTTAATGAGTCAAATCTAACAGTGGGCATTAATTACACCTTTAAAATAGGACATAAGATTTCCTTTGGAGAGAAGGTACAAAGTCACTTCTGCATGTGTCGTATGTCAGTCCCAGGACCCACCCATATATGCCCTAAAGCTAGGGTAGACAGGATGCATCAAAAATCACTTTATTAGGTGTTCAAGTCTGAACTTCCTTTGCACTAGTTGGTAAAAAGCCACTGCGTCAAGCTCTCCAAGTACCTCCTCGTTGCTCCCACTCAGGACCTCCCCTCTCCAGTGCCACCGCCTGTCGGGTTGTTTATCCTGTGGATGTTACCTGTGCCTGCTGCCTAATGGACACGAGCCAGATACCACAGTATTAAATCTTAACTTGTTTGACTTGATCCTACTTTTTCTTTTGAAAGGGAGAAAAATAACATTCTGATTTGGGATGCTTCCATTTCTTTTTTTAACCTTTGGCTGGTCATCCACACCTGCTACAAAAAAATAGTATTTTTGTATTAACAAAATAACCAAACCTATTTGGTGAAATTGCTCTTACCTGCAAAAGCTTGAGGGGTTTATATACCAAAAACTACTCTTTAGAACCTGCCCCATGTTAGAGCTCATGGCAGCCTGTTTGGTGACAAAGCTGTCAGGTGGTTTAGTCCTAGTACTGCCACCTACTGGAAGTTTAACTGCGGGCAAATCTCTCACTGCCCTGGGCTTTGGTTTCACCATCTCTATAGCACAGACATCAAGATGAAAAAGAACTTCCTCCTGTCTGTGATGGTTGCAATGCACCAAGTTAAAAGGGAAAAGTGTCGCCATCTCACGTCCTCTGGTGTGTCCCATTGACAATAGCCCATCATCAGTTAGCTGTGGAAATTTTAGCCTGTTGGTATTAGCTGTTATTTTGGAGACCCCGGGTCCCATAATTTTAAGTATTTGGATAAATGCATTTAAGTAGATGGATAAATGCATTTATTCTCTTTCTGCCTTGGTGTGGACAAAGGGAATTTTTTTCAAACTCCATCCAAAACATCAACCCTAAACCACTAAGTGATGACAGTATAGTTTTAATTTTTTTTTTTGAGACATGAATCTCCTATAAATTGTCTTTTGGAAGAATATGGGATGTATTCTGCAGTTTTGACGGAACTTCTTTCTTCAAAGAGCCAGATATTATTTTCAGAACTTAAACAATAATGAAAGGCCTCCAAACTAAGGTTTTTAATGTATTTTTCTACAGACCAAATTGTCATTAAACTTATGTCTCTTCTCACTTCTTACTGTTCTCGCTCACGTTAGGCTATGATTTTAGAATTTTATGCTGATATAATGGATTGTAATGTTTCTCTGATAAGCTATTACTAATGAAAACATGTGCAAGTAACTCATATTTCACTGTTGAACCGGTCTTTCGATAACATGATATCTCATTAAAATTTGCTATCTGGAAGACCTTACTTCATGGTAAGAAAAGTCCTCTTTGGTAAAAGAAAAACTCTAATTGATTGTTTGCAGTATTTCTAAGAAAAAGAAATTCCAAATTTTCTGATGTGGGTACTGACCATTTTCCTTGGGTGGATTTTCTTGCATAAATGTAATTACAAAAAAAAAATGCTGCAGACAGATTTCGGCTACAGCATGTTGCTTGCTTGCTAGTTTCTTGATGACATCAGCACAGTACTGGAAAAGTAAAAACAAACGTTAACATCTAATGCCACTTCTTACTTCTAGCCAAAAATCACAAAATATTTACCAGGTAGGAACTTCATACCCTCTGTTCCCACTGGGGTCTTTCTCTATTGTAAATATCAGCAGATTCCTCAAATGACTTGAAAGCTTTCAGCGAGACTGGCACACACTAAAATATCCATTTACTGTTTTTGCTTTGGATTTTGCTAGCTCAGTGACCTCTCGGAATGGGTATGTTATTCACTCCTTTACTGTACATGTACTCTGCATGGACAACTGACTCCAGCTGTATTTGTAACGAACTGGGCTTTTCACTTGTGAGCGTTCAGAACAGTTTCCATCCTTTGTGCCTCTGCAATTCAAAAAAACACCACCGCACCACACACTTCAATTTAAAAAAACACCACCGCACCACACACTTCAATCTGGTGGAATTAAAGGTGGCTGCACTTAGGAATTTGTTGCCAAGAAGCTTGTTAAACTGCTGCTCTGAAATTACAAGGATGGCTTGCCTGTGGACTCATTTTTTTTCCTTCGAGATATTGAAAATTGTTTTTAAATTCTTTTTCCCTCTGACTATGGTCTAGATGGCCTGTGGCCATAGGGTTCAAGTTGGTGAGATGACAGAAGTGTGCAGCCTTGCCTTACTCCAAGCTTCTCAGTACTTCAGACTCGCCTAGTCTATTATGCAACTCCAGCTCTGCTCCTCCGGAAGGCTGGAATTCATAATAAAAATGGAAGAAGCTAGTTGGATATTTTCCCTTTCTCATGCAACATCCCCAAAGTCACCCAGCAGGAAAAATCAAATGTTAATTTCAACAGTTAAGAATAACCATTAAAGTTAACTGGCTTTTTACATTTATTCATATCCTGAGTAGAAGCATTTTCAAGTAAAGAACCCACAGAATTAATTTTTAAAGCTCCAGATTGTATCAAACCTCCCCCCCCTTTCTGAATATAGTGTTTCAGCTTGAGTGGAATGGCCTTTTCTTTGGTGGAATTTTTTTTCATTCTGAAGTCAGTACCTCCTGCTTAAAATCAGTAGGCCTGTGTGATCTTGGGGTTATTTAGCAAATGTGATAACTATAGCTTGGCTGCTGTGACACAAACCCTGGAATTCTTCTCATTGTTGCTATGGACATTCAAATGCTCTGTGAATATAGTCCTGTCACAGTGACCTCAGTTGTCTTAGAAAGCTTGAGTGTCTTCCCCAAGGCTGGACTAAATGTAGTTTTCAGTGGTTGTATATGTTTTTGTGTGTGTGTGTGTGTGTGTTTGTGTGTGCTCTTTACATTTTAATTGTAAAAAAATTTAAACATCTTCATTAAAGTTTCTTAGAGGAGTGAGGCGGGATTGGAGTACTTAAACTTTCTCCCGTGCGTACTAATTAGGTAAATAGTTGTATTCTTATGTGAGATGTTTGGAAGAGAAATTTTGCTGAATTTTTTTTTAATAACTAGTTTGTGGGGGGCGGGGGCAGAGATGAATTTCAGCTGCATTTTTAGAAATTTTTTAAATCCCTAACTGTGGGATATTTGAATTAGGGGAAATCTTTCATGTTAAGAGCCTTGCTTACCTTTTTAAAAATGAAGCACATTTGGAATTCAAGAAATCCTGGGAGAAGAGAAACCTTTCAAGTTATTTATTAGCCTTTTCCTTTGATCGTGTAATTTACTTTTAATAGCTACCAGAGTTTAAATTATATATTTGTAGGGAAAACTCAGTGAACTAGAAAAAAACTCCAGCTTATTTTCATTTCATGAAAGTTTAATGAAATTCTATTCTATTTGGAAATTCTGGTAAAGAAAAATTAACTTGGTTCCAGAGAAACCCTTATCTCAGCTGGCGCTTTAATCCTCGCTGGATTTAAAACCCTGTAGCCAGTGTCCCAATCCTATGATTACTAATATCTGGTTTTACGATGGAAGGATCTGGAATGACCAAATGGCATCGAATGGAAAGAAAATAAGAACAAGATGTAGGGAGTTCATGGGGTAAAAGGGCCTCCAGCTCTGTAGAGGAAGAGGAGGAAAGCTAAAGGCAGAACGCTTGTTTTTACCTGACGTCTCCTGACGTCTCCTGTAGCTGAGACTTAGGTTGGTACCGAGTGGGGAGGGGGGATCTGATGGGAGGGAGGGAAGTGCAGGACCAGCAGGGGCTGGGCATTGTGGCTTGGGCCTCGCTGCTCTCTGGGCCTTGTTCTACCCCTCTGCGAGATGGGGCCTCTGAACTACATTAGTGGCTCCCGGACATCATAGGATGCTCTTCCAGGACCGGTGTCTGCCCATGCGGAAGAATCTGCAGATCATCAGGAAAAGTAGGAAAATAAAGACAATGTATAAATTGTTTCATTAAGCAAACTTTATAAATGGAAAGTTCTGCCTTTCTTATTTTCTGTGATTATGTCCTTTTTTAAAAAATATTTATTTTTATACCATCTTTAAAGGTTATACTCCATTTACAGTTATTACAAAATATTGGCTCTGTTCCCCATGTTGTACAATACATCCTTGTAGTCTATCCTACACCCAATAGTTTGTACCTCCCACTTTGCCCACCTTATATCGCCCCTCCTCCCTCCAGCTGGTAAGCACTAGTTTGTTCTCAATATCTGTGAGTCTGCTTCTTCTTTGTTAGTTCGTCGTGTTTTTTAGATTCCACATATAAGTGTTATCATACAGTAGTATTTGCCTTTCTCTATCTGGCTTATTTCATTTAGCATAATGATTATGTCCTTTTTAGTATTTTATAACCGTAATAAAGTTGGTATGTTTTCTTTTTGAAAATTATAGTGATAGTGGAAGTGACAGCTTTCTTTCTTTCTTTTATAAATGCCTTTATTGGGTAAAAAGTAAGATTGGCAACCGTGGATGATCTGTTTTGGTCCTGTTGTTGAAATTGCACCAGTTCTTGAGCTTGTGAACCCCTAAGGCCTATTCTCATGTACAGCTTGTGGACTCCGTGTTCTAAGTAGCTTCAGCCAAACACCACACATGTGCTTCGACTTATTTACAAAAAATTTTTGATTTTGTAATCCAGATAGTTGGTGCCCTTGTTGGTGGTAGTTATTCACATCTTCCCTGGTGGATAGCTCCAGGTCTTAGCTCCGTGATGGAAGGAAGAGGCCTCTGAGTTCATAGGCACCAGTTGTGCCTCTTTTGTTTTTGTTATGGAGAGAAGTGGAGTCAGCACGTTATTAAGAATCACCCGCTTCCATCTCATTAGTGATGTGCGGCTAGAGGCTGGTTCCCTGCCCCATTTCTCTGCTGCTCCTCTGCTTTTATAAGGTGGAGGGCGGTGGGCAGGAGAGCCAGGATGTTGTTCTTAAGCATGAATTTGGAGCTGTGCCTGTGTCAGTGTGGCCAGCACCATGCAGGCTTCTGCTGAAGAACAACCTTTGGGGATTGGCTTGAGGAAGTGTTTCCTCTTCCTGACTCCCCTGAGTCCTGCTCTCTGGTTGGTGCTGGGCCCAGTGATGGAAACTCATGACCACTCCTGAAAACACCTGTTTGCATGTCTTTTGTGAGGTATTAGAAAGGTAAGTTGAATTCATCCCTTTTTTTTAGCTATGTGTATATCTTTTAATAGTTGTCCCTTTTCTGAAGTTTATGACTTGGTATTAGAAATCTTCAGAATTACTGCTGGAGTACAAAAATCTCTAGATTTTATCTTATGAGTGGATACCAGTAACTGAATTGTAATTCTTGAGACACCTTTAGTCGGGCAATCAGAGAGTGCTATCCATGGTGCTGATTCTCTAAGTTAACGCAGTACGTTGTGTGTTCAGTTCAGGACACAGCTCCAGGGGCCAGAGGACCTGGCATTTTGCCCCAATAGTTTGTAGGACTGTTTCCCCATGTTACAACCATGGCAACTTTACCTTATCTCCTGCCCTCATGGGGATTTTCCCACATCAGCTTGCTAAAGGGACTGTTGGCAAACTCTGATCCAATTTTAGGATTTACACAGATTTTGGAAAAAATGACCTGATGTAATACAATATCTCAAATTCACATTCTTTTTCTCAGCCTTTAACAGGGTCCAATAACATGTTTCTATACCAATTTCATCCAGAGATTTCCAATAATGGGGAAAATGGAGGGTGTATATTTAGCAAGATGCTAGCATTTCAGAACCTCTTGCTCCGCTCAGGGTTGTAAACTTTGTGGTGGATTCAACTTCCTCTTCTACTCCCATATTGCACCCAGGCAGGCCTCAGCCCCCGGTGATGCTAAGGGCCTGGGAGAGGTCTGAGCTGCAGGAGCCACACTTCTCTGACCCCAGGCGATTGACCTGGGTCGCCAAGAGAACGAGCAACTGCTATTTCCCAGTTCATTGTTCCCTCTGGGCAGCCACTTTGGTGTGTAGGGCAACAGGGGTATACAAATCCATGCTCTATTAGCTATGCTGATTTCAGTCAATGTCAGTGGGAGAAACAATAGGACTGTGGTAGTCCCGGGCTCTCTCAAGAATGCAGTCTCGGCTACTGTGAACAGCTATAGATGCAGATTAATCACTAGACAGTGATAAGTTACCAGGAATTTTTTTAGCTGCTCTGGTTCAAGACAGTCTGTCTGGTCCTCTGACTTTCCCTCTCCCTGCAGACTCTTTAGATAACATATTTACTTCTTCAGGTTTCTGAAGATCATTCACAGTCAGCAGTGATCGCTCCGAGTATAAAGAGCAGAAATCAATTGCAGTATTCTTTTTGTTGTTGTTTAATTGCGATATAATTGGTATACAACACTCGTCTACAGCACAACAAGTTGGCATACACACATTGTAAAATGATTACCGTGATAAGTTTAGGTGATATCCATCACCTCATATACATAATTACAAAACATTGTTTTTCCTTGTGAATTTACCCTTGTAGCAACTTTCAAACATACCATACGGTAGTGTTACCTAAGGTCATCATGTTGTACATGATATCCCCAGGGCATATTTATCTTATAAGTGAAGTTTGTACTTTTAACCACCTTCACCCAATTCCTCTACTGCCCATTCCTTGCCTTGGTAACCACAAATCTGATATCATTTTCTATTAGTTTGGGTTGGTTTTTTTTTTTTTTTGCGGTACGCGGGCCTCTCACTGTCGTGGCCTCTCCCGTTGTGGAGCACAGGCTCCAGATGCGCAGGCTCAGCGGCCATGGCTCACGGGCCCAGCTGCTCCGCGGCATGTGGGATCCTCCCGGACCGGGGCACGAACCCGTGTCCCCTGCATCGGCAGGCAGACTCTCAACCACTGTGCCACCAGGGAAGCCCCTGAGTTTGGGTTTTTTTAGAGTCCACATATAAGTAGATTATACAGTATTCGTCTGACTTATTTCACTTAGCATAATGCCCTCAAGGTCCATCGATGTTGTTGCAACTGGCAGGGTTTCCTTCTTTTTATGACTGAATAGTCTTCCATTGTACCACATTTTCTTTACCCATTCATCTGTTGATGGACACTTAGGTTGCTTCCATATCTTCACTATTGTAGATGATGCTGCACTGAACATGGAGGGTGTAGACATCTCTTTGACATAGTCATTTCATTTCCTTCAGATAAATACCCAGTAGTGGAATTGTTGGATCATATGGCAATTCTACTTTAAATTTTTTGAGGAACCTCCATGCAGTTTTCCACTGTGGCTACACTAATTTACATTCCCACCAGCTGTGCATGAGGGTTCTCTTTTCTCTGCACCCTTGCCAACACTTGCTATCTCTTGTCTTTTTGATAATAACCATTCTAACAAGCACGAGGTGATATATCATTTCCTTAATGAGTACTGATGTTGAGCGCCTTTTCATATACTTGGCCTTTGTGTGTCTTCTTTGGAAAAATGTCACTTCACATCCTTTGCCTATTTTTTAATTGAATTATTTGGAGTTTTTTGCTATTGAGTTGTCTGAGTTCTTCATGTATTTTGGATGTTAACCTCTTATCAGATATATGACTTTCAAACATTTTCTTCCATTTCCATTTTGTTGATTGTTTGCTTTGCTGTGCAGAAGTTTTTATGTTTGATGTAGCCCCACTTGTTTATTTTTAATTTTGTTGCATTTGCTTTGGGTGTCATATCCAAAAAATCATTACCAAGATGTATGTCGAGGAGTTTTTTCCTCTACATTTCTTACCAGGAGTTTTATGGTTTCAGGTCATACGGTCAAGTTTTTAATCCATTTTGAGTTAATTTTAGAGTGGTGTAAGATCATTCTTTTACATGTGAATATCCAGTTTTCCCAGAACCAGTTATTGAGAAGACTGTCTTTTCTCCACAGAGTATTCTTGGCTCCCTTGTCAAGTATTAGTTGATGATATATGCATGAGTTTACTTCTGGGCTCTTAATTCTGTTCCATTGGCCTATGTGTCTGTTTTTTTATGCCAGTACCATAAAGGTATGATTATTGTATCTTTGTAATACAGTTTGGTTCCATACAAATTTCAATATTGTTTTTTCTATGTCTATGAAAAATGCCATTGGAATCTTGATTGGGAATGTATTGAATCTATGGATGGCTTCGGGTAGTATGGACATTTCAACAATATTAATTCTTCTAATTCACGAACACAGGACATCTTTCCGTTTATTTGTGTCTTTTTCACTTTCATCAATGTCTTGTATTTTTCACTGTAAAAATCTTTTACCTCCTTGGCTAAATTTATTCCTAAGGGTTTTATTTTTTTGATGTTATTGTAGATGGGATCATTTTCTTTATTTCTTTTTCAGCTAATTCATTGTTTGCAGTGTTCTTTTCTGTACCAGATCATCACATTGTATTATATTAACCATCACATCACAACCCCACTGGGAAATGATTGATTGATTTTTCTCCAGCCATTGAAGGAGGCAAACATGGGCACAACTGAGATTTAGTTTTGCTTATGTTGGCGTAAGTGTTTTCAAATTGTAACCCATACTTGGTGTTTCTGAGCCAGCTACTCTCCTCCTCCTCTCATTGATAGCAGGGGCCATTTTAATGTGCCTTTCTTCCCTTGCCCCCAAAGATTTGCTGTGGTTTCTTGCAGCTCTAGTTGGTGTTACTGTCAGTCCCAGTTGGTTATCCTCTCAATGTCAGTGTGATGAATTTACTCCCTGCACAATGGCGAGAAAATAGATCAGATAGTGCTTCCTCTACCCAAGTCCTGGCTTCCATTCACAGATCAGCAGAGGAGACATTTTTTTCAAAAAAAAAACCCTGAAGTTTTTCTCTTTGACAGAAGAACTAGTTGGTAGCAAGAACACTTAGATTTAAGCTAGGCTTTTGAAAGCAGCTATGTGAATAGCACTGCCCAAGTGTTAGATGATTCAGAACAACTCTAAGAGACCTTACAGATGCAGGGAAAAAAAGTAGAATGTTATAAGTGAGAATGCAGAAGGGCACTCTTAATGGCTGGGGACACAGCAACCAGAGTGAGAACAGAAGACTGGAAATGACTGATTGGGGAGGGGGTGACCAAGTAGTGAGAGATGAAAAGTAAAAGTTCCTCCCCCCTAATCTGTTCTGCTTTTTGCCCTCAACTTCATCTCTTCCCAGGCCTTATGAAGTCCAGATTGGTGGGAGAGGGAAGGCCAGGTTGCAGGTGACACAGAACAGGAAGGGTCTAGCTGGCCTTGGACACCAAGAAGATGGGTGTAGAGATCTAGAGGTCATTGAAGTGGGCCTGGAACTCTTTTCCTACCAAGTTTGAATTGTCTAGAGCCCTCACCACACAGGTTTTACGGCAGAAATTTGTGTCTTTCCACCTGTCACATACATGGCAGTAGAGCTAAGAGACAGAGAGTTATAGTTGAACACTAGTCCTAGAGCTATCAAGGGCAAGGGGGAACAACCATGTTTATTCTTTGCTTTCGCAGGATTCTGGAGAAATGCTAAAAGGAAAATCAGCCACTGGTCCAGAATGATGCTTCTGAGAATGGGGAAATATGGGGCTGGCCAAAAAGTTCGTTCGGGTTCTTCGTCCCATCTTACGGAAAAACCTGAACGAACTTTTTGGCCAACCCGATACTTGCTGACTGTAAGCATCATACCAGTTACTCAGATGAAGGGTCCAGTGTGGCTGGGGAAGTCCTGGAAGGGTGGTGGCTCTCAAGCTAGGCTGTTCGTTAGAATTACCTAGGATCCCGGGACTCACCAGAGACCTACCAAATAAGAGTCTTAGGCAAATGGCCCTGCCTTTAGGGCTGTAGTGTTTTTTTTTCCTCACTTTGTTTTCATTTTGAAAGCTCTACCAATGATTCTCAGGGATAGCTGGGATTGAGGAGCACTTCTGTAAAATCAACCCATGAGAGGTTCAGGAGAACCATTTCCACTGCCCTCCGAGCAGTGTATGGTCCACGGACACATAGGAAGTACGAAGAGCACCTCTTCTATTCATCCACAGGCCCACACCTACACAGAACTCTTTGAGAATCAGCTTCTCCACCTAAGGCCACTTCATATACTTCAAGGAAAGGTCAGGCTTTTGTTTGTTTGTTTTGCTTGGAAATGTAAACTTGACCCTAGGCTTATTTTGTGGATGTAGAGAAAACAGGATGAATTTATCTCTATCCAGCAAGATCATAATTGGGAACAGTGCAAGGGGGTTAGAGGGATGAAGGAAACAGAAGTTGTGTTGATAAAGGACATCCAGGAGAGAAAAATAATGGGTTAAAGAGTGCAGGAGAGAGAGAGAGATCAAACAACAAGATATATTTGAGTTCATTTTCTTCCTTATAGCCCACATGAGTAGAGGTGTTTGCAAACAGTCGGACTCAATAGTGGTTTTATGATAAAAACTTAACGCCTATTTTGTTAATTCCCAGGATGAATGGTGATTTTTTTTTTTCCTAGAGACATAGTAGATAAAGACAGTGTTTGATTTTTCATGTCCAGGTAATCTGACCTGTTAGATGTTAAACTGTTTGTAGGAAATATTTGTTGTACGATGCCTTGGGTGAAAGGAAATGGTTGAGCAGAGTTCTTAGTCTTGACCCTATGTGGCCACTGGTCCACCATCCCATCAGAGGCCTGATGAATGATGAGGATGTATGGTTCAAATAAAAACTAGAGCAGTGCCTGGAAAACAAATCTGGCTGACAGGGTCCTTTTATTTAGAGAATGAACTTGGCAATGTCAGATTCTTAGAAATTTGTTAGTCAGCTATAGGAGAAAGGGGGAAATCTAATTCAGAGAAGAAAATAATTGCTTCACCTCTTTCAAAGGTCATCAATCTAAATGTCTTTAATTCCCTGACAAATATCTCCTGTCAATTTGCTCCTTTAAAAGATACCATAATAGGAAATATGTTCGAGCTGCCATCCTGGCTGTCTGGTTTCCCTGTGGTGTCTACCTGCAAAGAGAAGCACAGGTGCAACTAGAATGACCCCGTGCTCAATTTGGAGGTGTCCCAATGGCCACCATTTTTGCCCTCAATGGAGAATGCTTATCCTCCTGTTTCAGAATCAACATTTGTAAAATCCCAGCCCGAGTGGGAACCTCCAAAAGTCATTTAATTTGTTCCCCAAACATCGTGGGTTGGGATGGGAACATGGTTGCATATGTCCACCATTCTCGAAGAGCCGAGACCTTTATTTTTAAAGACTTGAAAAGCAGGAGATTCCTCAGCTGCCTTTAGTCGTGCATTCAGGGCTCAAATCCGCACCAGCCACAGGCTCTTCCTTCTCATGACTTGAAGTGCTCACAGGAAGTAATGAACTCGGGGTCATAATAACAGCTCCTCTGCGATCCCTAAGTCATCTGAGCCATCTCTCTGATTTTCCTCACCCCTTCGGCCACATCTGTGCAAAAGAGAATCCGTGTAGGCACTTTCCTGGAAGAAAATACCTCCTTGCAGTGCAGGTTCTTGTTACAGATAAGGCTCATGACCCAGAGCTTACATTTTCTCACGTAAGGCTCTGGCCTTTCATCCTTTTGTCCGGAACTACTTCCACGTGGCTATGAAATTAATGACTTGAACAAAAATGAGATTGCCAAAATGTTCTCACCCAGGAAGGAGAATTCTAGGTGCTTCCAGGAGGTTGGGTTGGCTGAATTCAATGAATGATAAACTATGGAAATGGTAAATTTGGCATTCCGTGCTCGATGGCTGGGGGATGGATTGCTTGCGTTTTGCCTGTGTTTTCTCTATTTAAGAAGTGAAAGTAAGAAAAGGGACTAGCCTGCCTTTGTGCACAGCTTTTTGATCACTCTGTTCTTGGGCCCTGGGATATGCAGTGATGGTGAGCGAGCAGTACTGAGGGCATGGGAGGTCGGGCTCCTTGAGTCACGGTCACCCTGCTGACCTTGCTGGGAGGTCAAGTTCTGCCATAGGCCCTCTGCAGACCAGCTTTAACCTTTTCGCTTTGGGGTTGTACTGTGCCTGCAGCTTGTGAATCGTGGGTCTGTCTTGTCAGTAGGGCAACTGGGCAGACTGTCGTGATCACTGAACGTGGGGAAGTGGGCTATCAGACGCTGCACTTCCTCCTCTTTTCTGAACTTCATTAAAATTCTATTTCATGACTTCAGTTTTTAACAGTATCCCAAGAGGCCCATGAAGGATGCTAAGAATGTGTCCTCCTTTCGTGTGTGTTTACCTTAAGGGCCTGCACTGTTGTGGTCGAGTTGGCCCAGACTCACTTGAAGTGTTTCTTATAGAGGAAACCTCATTAGGGGACTCCATCCTGCTACTGTTGCTTTCTGTACAGCCAATGGCTCAGAAATCTTTGACTAAGAGTTTTAGATCCATATTAATCCTCCTTTTATAAGTGAAAAATCAAGGTGTCAAATTGTAAGAATGATACCTTAGACTTCTTAGAGTGTCTTTATATCCCAAAGTGGGGAACCAAAAGCTGGACTTGGCAATTACCTAGCTGAAGAGTAGGATATCTGATCCAGAGAAGGTGGTGAAGAAAAGAGTATAGTTTCCTGTATTGGGTTTTTCAGGATTTCACACATAGTGAGGGAGTTAGGATGGCTAGAAAGCGCTTATGGAATTGCTATTGTCATATTCCCTGACTCTGACTCCAAATCACCGGTCTTACTAATCTGTACATGTGCCTTCCCACCCCTGGACTTTGTAAATTCCAGTATGCTACTTTAACTGTCATTAAAGAGGGAAAATTGTCTCTGTTTCCAGGAATTTCCAATCCAAGACCTGGTTGGAAAGTGCCCCAGCAGTCGTGCCATTTGAGCTGGGGAGTCCCATCTGTCCCACTGATTATGCGGTTCTATCTGTCAACCCCTCCTAGAACAGTGGGGTGCTTGAGTGGGGTCTTGGGAATTTGGCCAGATGGTTGTGATGGCTTGTAGCAGTTGGGGAAGGTAGACCTGGAATCTGATGGCTGGTGGGGGCAGCCTTGGGAAGCACGGAGTAGTGTAGAAACCATGTCTCTAGGGACAAGGGTGGGATCCAAGGTGAAGGATCCACTAAGGGCTGTCAGAAGAGCCAGGATGTTTGAGATCCAAGTGAGAGTGACTCCCTGGGCAAGAGCTTTTCCCTATGGAGTCTGGGGTAGGCTTGAGGGAACTCAGGGGAGGACAGAGGTGTCTTGGATAAAGGCTGCCTCTCTGGGCTTTCTATCCAACACCAGGGTAGGGCTAGACTCTGGAATCACTGCCTAACTGCAAGCATGCTAGGTATGCCTTGCCAGCCACCTTTCAGACAGGTGAAGTCATTTACAGAGGATTCTGGCAAATAAATCACACCTCGAGCAACTGAAGTTTTAACGAAGAGACAGAACACTTTTGTAGCCCCACATTGTTTTAAACACATGCAGCACGGTGTTGCATCCCAGGCACACGGACGTTTTACTGAAATGGTCACGTGGTAGTAGTGCTAAAGAAAAATTTGGAAAAGGAAAGTCCCGTGGTTCTGCAACCACCCAAATGGCTATTTCATTTTTATAAGTTTCCTTATCATTCTTTCATATATATATATATATATATATATATATAAAAAATAGTAGAAGGCATTTTGCATTCTGCCATTTTCACAATGGTCTATCATAACCATTTTCTGTGTTTCCAGTAGCCTCTGTAAATTGTCTCCTTTCATGGTTGCAGGGTAGAACATCCTGAAGAAGCCCCGTGTTTTACTAGACAATATTTTTCTTTTGGATAGTCAAGTCCTTTCCGGGTTCTTTGTTTGCCCCATTATGATGCTCTTTTCACAACAGTGTGCAAACGTTTTGCTTTTTTTGAATTACTCCGAGAAGTAGGATTACTACAGCAAAGTTTACTGACTTCTTTATGGCTCTTTTTATATACTACCATCTTGCTTTTCAAAAGCGTTGTATTCAGTGCCACCTTACAGGGTAGCACCAGCTAAATGGCGACGCTGACGACATTAAGGCTTTTTCCCCATTTTTGAAAATTTAGTTGATGAAAAATGATACATCAAAGTTGCTTTGTCATTCCTTTCATTACTAGAAGAGATAAAATCTCTGCCATATGTTTTAATGTTATTCCTGATATGAATCATTTATTCATATCCTTTGCCCGTTTCTTTATTTGATGATTTTTTCTTACATTTCAATGAGATGTTAATCCTTTTGTCAAAGTGATACAAAGAATTCCTGTAGTCTATTAAATGTCGACGTTTCCATTGTTCTGAAGTTGAGAAATCTTGGGAAAATCCTGTCTTTTTATTTCCTTTGAATTTATCTGTTGCTTCAGAGCATAGATAAGTATTAGCTCTGTAAAAGAATGTGGACTATTTATTACATGCTAGTTGTCTTAGAGTTTAATTTTAAAATAAATTATTTAACTCTGTTACCCATCCATAATCTATCTTTTATATTTCCTGTAGATCTTACAGAATACTTTTCTATTTTGCTCTCCACGTATCAAACAAAGAGACATTTGCTTAATAATCCTGCCTTCCCCGCATTGTACTAAGAATCTGCTTTATCATATGCTGCATTTCAGATTTGTTTATGGGCTGTCTCTATTGTGCTACGTTCTTCTTTTGAACCATTACCAGAATGAATGAATGAATTTTGCTTTGTAACATTTTCTGAAACTTGGTTCCTTTTCAGAATAAATTTCTTAATGTTTATGCTTGCAGATTAACTGTAGAGTGATCTTGTTGAATGCCTAAATACCCTACTGGAATTTTCATTAAAAGTACATTAAGTCTGTAAGTTAAATTTAGGAGAATAAGCATTAACAAATACTAGTATTTTCATTCTGTAACAAAGTACACATTTCCATTTCACCAAATCAAATTTTGTTTTATAGAGCAAAAGTTTGTGGTTTCATTTTGAAGGTTTAGCTCAACATTTAGGTAAATTCCTAAAATTTTTAATATCTTGTAGCAATTATGAATAGAAACTTCTGTTACGTTTTCTAACTGAAAATACTAGGTTACTTGTTTTTGCTTCTGCTATTAAGTGTTACTGTTTTTTTACCTGTATGGCATCATTGTTATTAGTTGTCGCTTGTGTCAAAGGAAACCTCCTGGGCGATGTAAAGGGTCTCCAGCGTGTTGGAGGAAACATTGCTCTGTGACCTTCTAGCAAGGCTCCTTTCTTTCTCTGATAGCCTGAAAAAGTGGAAGGAAGGGGAGTGGGGGAGGAAAAGAAAATGAAAGTACACACATCCACACCCAGGAAGTGATGTCGTGCCCTGCAAGCCCTCCAGGAAGGTAGCCCCCCAAGCTTTCACAGCTTATGTTAGATCCACAAGGAGTCTTTCCAGATCCTGGGACCCCCAAAGTGGAATCTGGGGTTCCAGATTATAAAAGAGGTGGCTTAGAGATCTGACAGTCTTGAAACATTTATGTATGGCTGGAGAGAAGCAGAGTTCCCCTCTCCTTTGTTGCCATATTGGGATTATCTTACTGGGTGACAGTGTCCTCTGGGAACCTCCTAAAGAAATGTCAGTGACAGAATCACTTTTGAAATTACAGACGAGATGATTGAATTAATGATCTAGTGGAACATTTTTCCTCTGGACGTGGCATCAGGGTGCTTTTGCTGGCTTCACCCCCTGCTGCACTCCCATCCCATGAGGTGGTACCATCTATTCTCATTCTGCCAATGATGATAGCCAAGATCACTCCCAGCAGGGACAGGACTGCCATCCCAATAAAGTCTCACCGTCTTGAGGTCTGGATCCCGCTTGGGAACAGACCCGTGAAGTCTTCTATGTAGCATATCACCTCCTGGAATGTTATCTAGAATTAGCATCAAATAGTGAAAAGAGTTGGTAGCATCTGTCGTTAGACCCAAGTTGAAATCCAAGCTCGCTGCTTACAAGCTGACCATAGGAAAGCTTCTCTTTTTCCATTTGTATAAGGCAGACAAAAGGACTGTCTCATCCAATTATTATTCATTTGTTCGGGAAATAGGAAGATGAAATATGAAAATGAGTGCCTCGTGTTTGTCAGGCCCTGGTAAAAGTGATGTTGATGTGGCAGAGAACACACCAAAGACTCATGGAGCTTATGTCCTAGGGGGAGGGAGGGAGGGGAGGTACATGTCAAAAACAATATATCAGCTAATAAATGCCATGAGAAATAATAAAGCAGAAAAAATGTGATCAAGTAAGGGGGATTGTTCTTTTAGAAGAGATGATCAGAGAAGACTTCTCTAATAAGATATCTGAACACAGAGATGAATAAGGATGGAAATGAGCCATGGGAATATTGAAGGAAGAGCATTCCGGGCAGAGGGAAGCATATGTGCAAAGTCCCTGTAGTAGGAGATTGCTTGTCTGAAGAATAGAGGCAGGGCCATGGGGCTGGAGCAGAGGGAGTGGTGGAGACCCTCCTGCTGGCAGGTGATGAGGTCAGGTAGGTGGAGGGAACCAGATCGAGTAGGGCAGGGATCGCAACAGCAGGCCAAATCCAGCCTATGCTTGTGTATGTACAGCCCTCTAGGTAAAAATGGCTTTTAATTTTTGAAAAAGTTGTTTAAAAAAGAAGACTACATGACATATGTGTCCTGCAAAGCCCCAATTATTTACTGTCTGGTCTTTTATAGGGAAAATTTGCCAATTCCTGATGCAGGGCCTTAGAAGCCATGGTGAGGACGTCCATATTTCTAAGTGTGAAAGGAAGCCATTGGGAGGGTTCTGAGCAAGACAATTAACGGGAGGTGATTGACAGTCTTAAACAGATGGCTCTGACTGCTGTGTTAGCTCAGACTGTAAACGGGGCGGGTGCAGCAGGGAGCACAGTTAGGAGGTGTTATAGTCAGGGTGAGACAGGCCAATAGGTTGGACCAGACTGGTAGCAGTGGGACACTGAATAGTCGGATAGAGAATACATTTTGAAGGTGGCACCGAAGGTGCTTTGGATGGACTGTGGAGTGAGAGAGGGAGGATGGAGTAAAGGATGACACCAAGATTTTTGGTCTACCTCCTCTCCTGAGGTTGTCCTGGAAACTGAATGAGAGAATGATCTTTTCTGTCCTTAGGGTTTGATGCCTTCAGTTCTTTTACCATTCTGTAGTCAGGGTTACCTTCCTAAGGGACAGTTTTGATTGTGACATTCTCCACATAGCACAGGGAGATCGGCTGGGTGCTTTGTGACCGCCTGGAGGGGTGGGATAGGGAGGGTGGGAGGGAGGGAGACGCAAGAGGGAGGAGATATGGGGATATATGTGTATGTATAGCTGATTCACTTTGTTATAAAGCAGAAACTAACACACCATTGTAAAGCAATTATACTCCAATAAAGATGTTAAAAAAAGAAAGAAAGAAAAAGAAAACAAAACATTTACATGATTAAAAAAAAAACAACCTCTACCAGTGTCCCATTAGCTGTGGAACGGTCAGGTGTGGCCCTCCCTAATCTGACAGGCCTGTGCCTGCGTCCTAACTCATTTCCAGCTGTTCCCTTTCATCAAACCCAACGCTAACCAGTGAATCGTCCACCAGTCCCCACGTGTACTTCATACTCCCACCTCCAGAGCTTTGCCTATATGGGTTCCTCTTTTTTTTAAAATTATCATTACACATCAACAGTCCTACTAGAATGTTACTGTCTACCTTTTTGATAAAGCAATTCCTTAACACCCTCGTTACCCTCCTGGTCTATTCCAATGCTGTGTGTCTTCACCTCTTTGAACAGGGATGTCATTTCTATTTGTAACATGGTTTTTTATACACAAGCCTTGTCTCCTGCCAGATACAAAGAGGGAGACAATAGAGGATATGGTTAAATCCCTTGTCTTTGTTAAATCCCAGCTTTGCCCTTGGAACCTGTATGACTTTGAGCAACTTACTTTACTTCTTGCAGCCTCAGTTGGCGCTTCCATAAAATGGAGGTAATTCCATGGTTACTTCGCAGCACTAATTAAGAGATAGAATGAGATGATTCCCGTACAGCACTTAGTGTAGTTATGTGCCTGCCATGTGGTTAGAGCTCATTTAATTCCAACTGTATCAATTTACCTTCATTAAGGAGCTGAGGAAGTATCTTTCTATCCTATTCTTCCTGGTGCTGTGTACCCTGGTTTTGTACACAGTAGGCAAATGAATATATTGTAAAAAGTACAGTGAAATGAGTCAGGTTTGGGAATTAACTCTGAGTTCAGTTCCCACCACCATCACCACCACATCCAGCTGTGTGACTTGTGGCAAGATCCTTTCCTCTCTGAGTTTCAAATTCCTCACGTTCCAAGTGGATGAAATGATTCCTACCTTGAAAAGTTAGGAGGATGAACTATGATGGATGTAAAGCACCTGCGGCATGGTGTGTGCCAATGATAGCTCTCACCAGGATGGCGATTATCAAAGCTTCTGCAGAGGGCTTCCCTGGTGGTGCGGTGGTTGAGAGTCCGCCTGCCGATGCGGGGGACGCGGGTTTGTGCCCCGGTCCGGGAAGATCCCACATGCCGCAGGGCGGCTGGGCCCGTGAGCCATGGCCGCTGAGCCTGCGCGTCCGGAGCCTGTGCTCCACAATGGGAGAGGCCACTACAGTGAGAGGTCCGTGTACCACAAAAAAAAAAGCTTCTGCAGAAAAAGCTCTGTTACCTTTCTGGCACGGAAGCTCCATCATTCCTTAAAGCACTGGTCCTCAAAATGTGGTTTCTGGACCGGCAGCATAATCAATGTCATTTTCCCTGGAACTTATTAGAAATGCAAGCTCTCAGGTTCCACCCCGAGCCTAGTAAAGCAGACACTGTGGAGTGGGGTCCAGCAGCCTGTGTATTAACAAGCTGATGTGCACACGCATCTGAGATCTTAGTGGAGGGAAGAGTTGGCATGGGTCGTTCCCTTCAATCCCAGAGGGGTAGTTAAGTCACTCTGCTTTTCTGTTGGCATCATAATTGAGGACATGAGAGCCAGGAGATGTTTCCAGCATTGCCAGAGAAGGATAGCACAGGACCCTTAGTGCCACTTTGAGGGTCAGCAACTCCTGACTCTTTACCTACGATTACTCACAGAGTTGACAGGAACAAAGAAGAATTGGAGGAAGGTGTGACCCTTGGTTAACAATGGGAAGTATAGTTTAGTGAGTAGTTCAGTTTGAGGCACAGGACTAGTCTGGGAGCATAAACCCACAACATAAGCCATCGTGAGCTATTAATTAACTTGTAATATTACAACTGTCAGTGAGCCTGACAAGATAATGAAAATTCTTTAGTGTGACTGATTTTAATGTAAGCTGTTGACACATTCGTAAATACAGCAACTAAAGTTAGTTCAGATGGTTTCAAGAAATTCAGAAATATTGTGAAGAACATTTAATCCTTCCGTAGTATTAAGGTGTAGAGAGCGTTTAAATATCTCTATAGCTGTGGGAGAAAAAGCACAGCCACATTTATATATAGTTACCGGCTTTTTTTTTTTTTTTTAACATGATACCACATTTATCTTTTTCCTTTTCTTTAGGCTCCTTGTATGACATGAAAAATCATCTCTTTGACAGGGTGATTCTGTTAATCCAAATAGAGTTGAAATAGAATTACTTCAGGCCTTACCATCTAGACCTCTGCCTTCTCTCCACCACCAGCTTCCCCTTCATCACCCGTGGCCCTGATGAGGGGTCGACACAGGAGAGAAGCAGACCCTCGAACCAGCCCTTGGGCTTGCTGCTGTGTAGTTCTAATACATGATGCATAAGAGGTGCCCTTGGCATATGGAAGGAAAATGTTAGAATTTCTGTTTGTGATTCATTTTAATCTCAGGCTTTGAACTCTCTTTTTGTCCACCTTTGGGGATGGTGGTCTATGCGCAAATATTTCTTCCTAAAAGGGGTGTGTGATCAAAAAAATGTGACTTGTCTCTGAGGGCAGGTTAACACGACAGGGAGAGATTTGGGTAAAAGGTTGAAAATGTTGATGCCAAAACATTCTAGAATTTTCTGTAGATTTCAGTTTTCCATGTTACCTTTTCACCTATAACTGGAAACATAATAGCCTTGTCTCCTATCATGTGCTATTCAGTTCAGATCACTTGGTGCCAATCAGATAAGGGGAAAAGTAAGAAGCAGACACCGGTGGCTTTACGTTGGGCTGTCTCTTCCTCTTGGGCCTCTCCCGCTGCTTGGGCTGCCCTTGAGTGAACAGCCAGAGTGGAGCTGCCTGGTGGGGCACAGAAAGGGCACCTAGACGGACCCTTAACTAGAGGATCTATTCTCGCATCACTGGTTGCCCTTTTAGAGCCCTGGACTTCAGAGCCATCTCTCGTTGCTGCAATGTGGGTACATAGGACCCATTTAAGTGAGTGGGCAGGAGGCAAAAGTGCCTTGAAGAGGAAAGACCACAAGGCACAGACTGTGACCATATGCCTGCCCCCAAGCTGCCTTTTTGTCGCTAGGCTGTAGTTACATCACATGTGTTTCTCTCTCTCACTCTGAACGCTTCTGAGAAGTTTCAAAGGAAGGTAAGCAGTAACGATCTAATTTACGTGCTTCTCTAGTAGAACGGCTCTGGGTTTCCGCTGATCCCAGGCAGGGGCTGTTTTCAAGAAGAAGCCCCACACACGCTCTCCCAGGGATGTTGCATGGCTGTGGTCACCAGTCTCCGCCCCGCCCCCCTCCGCCCCGCCCCCACCCCCCGCCTGTAGGCTGGCCACTCGCTTCTAGAATGAATTCCTTGGGAGCTTCTCCATGGGTCTTTTCTTTGTAGTCTGTCTTCCAAGAATTCTTGTGCTGCTTTGCCATCAGAGAGGCCGTGCCTGGCCGGTGCTGACATTTCTTGCCCTCCTTCCCCACAGGCTGCACAAGGGGGTGGCCACAGGACCCTGCTGTACGGCCACGCGATTCTCCTGCGGCACTCCTTCAGCGGAATGGTAAGCATCTCTGGATCCGCTTTCACCATTCAAGGAGGAGGGGGAAGATGAGGAGGGAAGAAAGGGCAGGAAACCAGCAAGTGTCTAGATCAGGTTAAGTAATCAGCGGGAATCATTTGAAATGGAAGTAACTATAGCACGTTACTGTCTTAGCGTTTCCTTCCTGGAACTTACCTCACTGAGCACTTATATATTTGTGTTTGTTTAATGTCTGACCACCTTCCTCCCCACTCCAGAGAAGGACCGTGTCTTGTTTTAAATTTATTTAACTAAACCTACCTGGACCGAGTGCAGTGCCTGGATATACTAGATGCTCAGTAAATATCTGTTGAATGGATGATCAAATAAACCGTGGAATACCTGATGACTTGCACATATGACGTATACGAGCATAACCAGTGTAGGAGAAAAAGCAATCAAATGGATTTTTTGTGAAATTTCTCCTCTTTTACTAGCGAAAGGAAATAGGATGGTATCTGGTGCCTTTAGTCCTGGAAGAATTTGAAGGTATTATGTTAATCCAGAGGTGGGAGACAGACAATGAGCAAAGCAGTCACAGGAAGCAGGTCAGGCTTTGATCTATTCAGGGATCTAGAACCAGAATTAACTGAAATGGCGATTACTCACTGTAACTTGAAAAATTTTTCAAGTTTTAAATAAATATAATTTGTTAAACACAGATACTGCAGTTCTTTTGCAGGGAGTGTTAAGAGGAATATCATGATCTCGATCAAGTATAATATGTACCAACTCTAATAACCTTTACCCCCAGTTCCTACATGTATCATTCTCCCTCGCTATCAGTATAAGGAAGATTTCTTTCTCTAGCCCTAGTGGAAAACTGTGACATGAATTCAAGACTTTATTTTCACACATTTCATACCTGCAGCAGCTGCAAAGTTTGTCTCAAAGCTTGAACTATCAAATTGGCAGCGAGAGCAGCAGCTGCCTCTTAAATGATTTATTTATTGCAGCATTTTTTTTTTTTCCTGAGCACTGGTAAGAAGTTGACCTTTTCAGCCTGAACATTCGTCTGTGATAATCCCTCGTGCCAAAGGAGAAATAACAAAAGTGACCAAATCGAAGGTTATCTGAGCAGGAGATGGGGACAGAGAGTGGGGAAACTTTTGCACCCTGACACTCTCTAGAATTGAGAGGTGATCATTCATCTTTAAGCATCTGGTCCTTATCCATAGGGTAAATAAAACCCTAATACCTCTCTTTTTCTACCTAAATAGAATAAACAAAAGCTCAAAAAGCACACTTCTGGCTTTGAAAACTCAGGCTAGCATTGTGCTAGAGAGAGGAAGGTTTACATTATTCATCCTTAGGTTGGTTGCCCCTCACTCCCAAGAAATACCACTCATGGTTAACATGAACTCTATCCTGGCCAGTTCCTTTTAGGAGCAGCATTGAGCATGCAGCCTGTGAAGATGACTGTATAATACAGTGATTCTCCATTTTCCTGTTGCACTGAACTAGAAGTATAACTCAGCAAGTTTGTGCCAAGTGCATATCCGCCTCCCAGTCTAATTCTAAGACCACCCACTGTGCCTGTCAATAAAAGGAGGCAGGGAACAGGCTGTGTCCTTTTTTCCTTTATTAAGTTACTTTTTAAAATAATTTTTAACTTTTACATGCACATGTATTTTTATCATCAGAAAAAAAAAACATAGGCATTAATTGAGAAGTTCTAAAGCTCATAGAAAATTTGAAAAACAGAAAATAAATAGAAATGGGGGCATCGTTGTGGTCACTCCCACTGTCCAAAGACAACTCGTTATCAGTTTGGTGTAATTCCCTTTAGCCTGGGTGCTAGGCATTTAAGTTTTGCATACGTGGCAACTATATAAGTACACTATTTTGTGTATATTCCATATTGTTACACACTCTTGAAAAATAGGCTTCATGGTAACATAATATTCCATAAAATAAAGTACCAAAGTTTATCAACCTTTCCATTATTGTTGGCCATTTATGTTCTGTTTATATTGTTCCCAGTTTAAAAGTTTCTCAGAGTATCTTTGAACAAAAGCATATTTAATATTTCAGCCTTTTTCTATTTCAAAACTTATTCCTCATAGTCCTATGAGTTAAATCACTGGGTCATCAGATAAGAACATCTTTGAGGTTTTAAATATTTTACAAAAATATGTCCCAGAAGCACTGTAGCAATGAACAAGATAAACAGGCCCTTTTCATAGTAGCTCAATGTTGAAATTGACAACTGGAAGCCAACTAGTGGTGAGAGGCCAAGATTTGACAGAAGAGTATGACTTCACTAGCATCTCCTCTTGTTCCACAGTATCTCACGTGTTTGACTACATCAAGATCCCAGACAGATAAACTTGCCTTTGATGTAGGTCTACGGGAACATGCCACAGGTAAGTCAACATACCTAGGTCTGCTGCTCAGTGGGGTCTTGGGCTAAGGGCTTTTGAGAAGGGTGCTGAATGCTACTCATTTGGGATTCCAAAGCAAAGTGGTCAGTATCAACCTGGTCTGATAAAACTTTGGAGAATTTAAAAAAAGAATGTGTAATGAAAACACAGGAACTAAGAATGAGGGCAAGCATAATGTTTTAACCACAGTCTGCCAGAGTCTCAAAGAAAAACAATTTTTAGGGTTAGGAACCAAAAGTAAGTAGAGAAGTTATTCCTGAAAGAAACCAATGGTAATGAATAATCGCTAAAAAACAAAGATAGCATAATAAGTGTTTACATAATGAAGTATAGTGTTGAGATCAGAGAAGTAGTTCTGGGACTTCCCTGGCAGTCCAGTTGTTAAGACCTCGACTTCCAGTGCAGGGGGTACAGTTCGATCCCTGGTTGGGGACCTAAGATCCCATATGCCTCGTGGCCAAAAGACCAAAACATAAAACAGAAGCAATATGGTAACAAATTCGATAAAGATTTTTAAAATGGTCCACATTAAAAAAAAAATCTTTAAAAAGAGTAGTCCCATTTTATTCTGCAGTGAACGAGCTATTTTTAAAGCACTGTTTCCCAAATGTTAGTCAATGACATCCACCATCGCGGTGTTTGCCATTCCTGTACATCACTTTTATTATTATTTATATTTTTCTTTACATTTACTTACTTTTGTACTTATAATTTTATAATAAGACTAAACTAAAATCATTGGTATAAGTAGAAAACTGGTATTGCTTGCCTTAAAAATAAATATAGAGAAAAGAAAACCATGTCACTAAATAATTGAAGAGGTGTTGGCAAATATTAGAAAAGTGTTCATGATATACGAGCTCCGAAGTGAAAACTTTCTGATAGAATCAGAAGGCTTAAAAGTAATAAAAGAAATTTCTCACTATATGATTCAGTGTTGTTTAATTGCCCTCCACCGCCAGTGCTATACCTCATATACCATCATATAGTTTGGGGAACACTGGCTGTTTTTTTTTTTTAGTTCAGTCGAAAATAATGACAGTCAAGTGATGGGTCCTAAGAAAGGTGGTGACCAGGAAGATGCAGGTTCTCTCTGGACACCAGAAATGAAGAACAGAGGGCTAAGATAATTGTCAACAAATATTTCTAGTTATAGTATCAAAGAAGGAGCTGACTTGCTGTGGGTTATTCCAAAGACCAGTGGAGCAATGGATAGAAGTTGAAAAGAGGCCCATGTCATCTCAAAGAAGGAAACCATTTTGTAATATCTGCAAGTATCCAGTAGAGGAACAGCTGGCCTCGGGAAGGAGGATGTTCCCTGTGGCTGGAAGTATTCATGGGCAATCTATCTGCCAAGGGCATTACATACATAATTTCTGCTCTATTTAGAGGTTGGGCTTATGGACCAATCAGGATTCTTGGTTGCAAACAGCAGAAACTAATTCCATTAACTCAAGCAGAATGAGAGTTTACTGGAAGGATATTGTGTAGACCTGCTCTGAAGCTGAGCCCCAGCCTTAGAAAATGGGCAGAAACAAAGGCAAGGGAAGAGCAAACAGCCTAGGTCACACTGCAGGAAGAGTCTCAAAGTCTCAGTCTTTAATATCATGACATTTTCCCCCAAATAGGAAGAGAGTTCCATTGTTGGGTAGTCAAACAAGGACAAAGTCCATATGGTCTTGCTGAAACTACGTCCGTTCATAAGGGGATGATCCAGATTGTCTGATTTTACAGATAATCTAGAAAAAAAAAAATCTAGGGTTTAACCCATGTGCATTTGCAGTTTCTGCATCGTGCACAGTCACATCCAGAATGCCTGACGAGAGCCCCTCCCTCTCCTCCTTTTTGTACAGAGCAGAAGAGTGAGCCTGCCTCTTTAGGGTTTTTTTTTTTTCTTCCTGAAATCAGATTATATTTGAATTTGATTTGAGGTTGCTTTGTTTTCAGCTAAAGTGTTATTCTTAAAATATAATTTCCTCTAAGGTGTTGTCAACCTTTGCTGAAAATGACAAAATGAGTGGAGTGCCACACATTCTGAGTGTAAGTTGACCTCTAAGTATAAACCAGCTGTCAGTCTTAGAGCACATAACCGGAAAAGTCATATATGGTCATTCTATTTATACCAGTAAAATGACTTCAGACTTTTTGAGAATTGGGAAGAAATTTGAGAAATAACCACTTTCTAGTCGTGTGTTCAGGAAACCTATTTTTTTTTTAATTATTAGAGCCTCCAATAAAAATAGAGGGAAATAGCAGCAGAGAATATTACTCTTTCTAGCACTTTTTTTTCTAAATTACTAAAGTCAGACTTGGTGTGAATTCTGCTGACAGATTAAGGAAACACATGCACCAACCCAAGTTCAAGGTAGCTGATCAGAAGCTGACTTTGGCAGAAAGACAGAGGGGAAGGTGTTGACCAGGTGTTCATGAAAGCCTAGAGCCTAAAATAATTTATTTACCTCCCTCACCCCCAACCCATTTCACGTTCTCCTTGAAGAAGACCAGCTTGCTGTTTGCTGGGGAGGAGGAGAGCGCTCGTGCAGCTCAGATATGGTTCAGTATGGCCTGGAGTGGGTCTTCTGTCTTCAAGAGGAGAGTCACTCAGGATCCAACAGAAAAGCCTTGTTTTTTACCCAGGTCATTCTGTGAATGCACTTTTGGCTCAGAAACCTCTTCTGGGTTGAAAACAAGTAGTTGAGTTGAATCTCTAGGAGAATGTGAGTAGAAGCTTGGAAGCAGTTTCTTGAACACTTCTGGAAACTTTTCCCCCTGCACAGTGGGTAATAAATGATTTGACTGACCTAACAGAACTGGTGACCATTTTGCCCTTGATTTTGCTTATTGGGTTCTTTCTTTTCTCCTTTTAAAAGTTTTTTGTTGTTGTTTTGGTTTTAGACATAGCTTTAGAATTAGGTTAGAATTGGAAAAAAATGAAAAAAAAAATCCCCACTAAATGTACTATTAGGTATTTTAGGACCTTCGCCTGGCCCGTGCACATCCTACTGATTTGGGGATTGGCCCTGTCCCTGGGCTCCAGGCCACTACGCTGTTCCCAGGAGAGGGCGAGAGAACAAGGATTCTCTTCTCCCGTGTGCCTCTTGAGGACCCCTTCATCCTGGTCCCTCTCAGTGGTCCAGAGCACATAATGGATATATACAGATGTAGAGGCCAGCCTCTTCTGTTATGAAATTTTAAGTTTAATCAAAACATAATCAAAATGATCATACTTATTTATCCAAAGTAAATCAAAGTAATACCCGTACATAGTTAAAAGAGAGACACAGTAGTCCTATGCTTACTGGAAACATCCATCTCCTGCCCACCCCGTCCGCGTTCTGGATTCCTGCGTCTCTGGGGCGTCCACTTTCAGCTCCTCTAGTATGTTCCTCACTTGTGTGCGAGTCATACAGTTTACTGCTATTTAGTTATTCTTTCCAATTAGGTATGATCTATTGATGTCCTAAATGAATAATAAAAATTTAGCTCTTAGTCTCCACTCTTCCCTGTCTTCTTTCCACCCTCCCAATATATTTGCATCCATTTTTTATATAACTACCAAAGTCAATATTAACTACTTACATTGGCATAACTGTAACTTTTATTTGCAAGTGAGACTCATGATATACTATGGTCAGTTCACTTTACTGTATTGCTTTTGAGTTTTCCAGTACTCAATAATTGCCTTGTTTGTTGCTTTACTTTCCGTGACCCAGTCATTCATTTCTAAACCGTCCCATAGAACAGAAACTCTCCCCTGATTATATTCAGTCACAAGAGCTGTTCTGTCAGTTTCATCTTCTTAGAAACATCCAATGTCATCCGGGAAATTCCCGTTTTCTCTCTCCAAGATCCTGTATTTCCTGGATCTCATGTTTTTCTCCTTTATTGGTTTATCACATCGTTTGGGGGGACTCCATTTCCAGTAGCTTTTACAGAAAAGATCCATGGGAGAAAAATTGTTGTCTGAAAGTTTCTTAATTCCAGCTTTACAAGTAATTCGTAAGAGTATTCTACATTGGAGATATTTTTTTCTCAGCATCCTGGAGGTTTTCTTCTAGCGTTTGGTCTGGCTGTGAGATGTCTACATTCTGATTCCTGATCTTTTGTGTGTGACCTGTTGCTATTTTCTGAGAGCTACTTGGATCTTCTCTTTTGCCCTGATGTCTGCAGTTCTGCAGTGCTATGTCTTGTCCTGCATCCTTCTTGTTCTTAGTGTCACAGGAGTGGACCCTGGTGTGTGTGTCCATTCTCCACTGTGCTAGGGACTCTGCAGGCCTCTTCCATCTGAAAATGTTTGTCTTTCAGCCTTGGGAAAATTTTAATATTATCTCTTTGTTAATCTCCTCCCTTTGTTTTCTCTGTTCTTGCTTTTTGGAACTCCTCTAGACCGGTTTTCTAATTTGCTTTTCAGTCTTGTTTCTAATCTGTTTTTCTTCATTCTTCATTTTGGGAGGATTTTTCAACTTTATCCTATAACCTTCCTGTTTCTTTCTCTCTTTTTCAGGAACAAAGATTTTTCTTTTTCTTTGAAGCGATCCTTCACGGATACTCTCATAGCTGCTTCATGAATGTTACTTTTTCTTATCTCTCTGAGATGATTAATTCTAAGATTTGCTTAAAGTTATCTTTAGCTGTCTGTAATCTTCGTGTTTTCCCTTTACCCACTTTTTGGTTTGTTCCCGTCATTCACGTTAGAGACTTTCCTCACATGTCAGGTCATCCTTGGTCCCCACTGACGTTTAGATCAAGGCGGTAAAAAGCGACGGGAAGTCCTGACTGTGTGAGTGGCTTCCCATCTCTCAAGCCTCGCTTTGGGGTAATCTATCAGGGACCCAGGCATTGCACTGGAGATGCCCAAACAGGTATCTTTTATGTTGGGTAGTTTGGCTTCCCTAAAGAGTAATCTTCATTTGGGTTGGGGGGAGGTTTAGTATCGCAGCTGGCATTCTGGAAGCTGAGGAATGGAGGTAAAGGAAGAGGAGCTGGGGTTTTACTAATCAGGGCAAAGAATTCTAATTATCCTCCATTTTCAGCAATACTCTTTACTTCCTTGTCTGACAGTGCCTGATCCATGGAAGTCGTTCCATGGATTTAACTTCTATTCTTTTGTGCAGTGGAGGGGGAAGAGTCACCTGGCATGCAGGATAAAGAAAGGGATGCAGAAGGTTAAATGTTTGCTTAAAACCTTCAGCCAGGGCTTCCCTGGTGGTGCAGTGGTTGAGGGTCCACCTGCTGATGCAGGGGACACGGGTTCGTGCCCCGGTCCGGGAGGATCCCACATGCCGCGGAGCGGCTGGGCCCGTGAGCCATGGCAGCTGAGCCTGCGCGTCGGGAGCCTGTGCTCCGCAACGGGAGAGGCCACAACAGTGAGAGGCCCACGTACCGCAAAACAAACAAACAAACAAACAAAAAAAACCTTCAGCCAGTCCTCCTGTTTTCAACCCCATCTTCTATGGTTGCCTTCACAGGGAACTGTTACCTCCAATTCCAGAGAGTTTCTGGAGAATATGTAGCAGGAGTGGCCTTATTTCTTGAGATCAACTTGTCATCCATTTTCTTACCCAAAGACTGGACTTGTAGCTTTCTCTTGGCTAAAAGCATCTATCTACATTCCTTTTTCCAAAATGTCAATTTTTCTTCTTTGCTGTTAACTTCTCACCTGCTGTCTTACTCCTCGTAGATTTAGGCCTTCTGAAAAACCTCTGATTTTTTTTTTTTTTTTAGTGGAATTACTGATGATTTAGTAGAATTTCATGGGGAAGGGGTGGGGCAAAGATAAAAGTCTGTAAGTGGTCAGTAGACCAATGAAGTCATTTCTTAAAGATTTGTAGGTGCTTGTGAAAAAAAAGCATATTACCATATGTATTAAAAATACTCAAAGGCTTCTGTAGCTTCTGACCTCCAGTACTCTTTTCCAAATACTTTCCTTCTGTCTCTAGAGAAAATGAAAATGATAAACACACACAAGCTCAGATGTGGGGGTAACTGGAATGCTTATAGATAAATAGAAATTGGAGTGTGCGTGGGCAAGTGCATGCGTGTTTCAGGGATTCTCATCAGGAGGAAGGAGAACGAGGGACAGAATAAGGGACAGAATTAGGGACACGGGCTTCCAAGAAGCAGTCACTAACTCAAGGAGCCTTTGTGTAGGAGAAGCCTGTTGGTGGACCATACATCCCGCTTCCAAGCAGAGGTCTGAGGGAGAAAAGGTTCGAATTGGTGATGACCTCATCCTTGTCAGCGTATCCTCTGAAAGATACCTTGTAAGTACCTCCTAACACAAGCATCTGTCATTTCCAGAGTAGTTTCTTTTAGGAATAGATGGCCAGGGAGAACAGAACCACATTAGATTGAGTAGAATAAGATACCTTTACACAGTATACTTGAGAGGTGATTAAATCCTCTCTCCGGCCAGTTTATCATGGGGCCTGGAATGTAACTGTTAGTTAGTTTTTTAGATTAAAGTACTGTTCCCAGCAAACTCTGCTTAAATGCCCCCAGGCTCTTCCTTAGAAAGCCAACTATTAACACATAAGTTACCATCACTCTCAGTTTATCACATTGTTTAGCTCTTGTCCAATGAAGAACAAGCCAGAAAGTGTTGTATATAAAAACATAAACTTATGTTTGGAGGGAGAAAGAGAATTGTACATGTTTCAGTGTGTGGGATGTCACAGTGGTTAGAAGAGGCAGGTGAGATTTTGCACCTGGGGATGGTACTAGGCAAGCATCGTTGAAGTCAGGTCCTTAGGGGGTGGAGGTGGGGCAATACCTTGCAGATCAGAGAAATGTCAGAGATAAGTTTTTAAGCTTCTCAGCGCCAATCCTACCAGCACATTTTACTTTGCCTAGACCAAAGGCTGGAGTAATTTTTCCCACTTGTGAGTTCCCTTCTCCTACCAAGAATAGACATTTTATAACTTCCTGTTGAATCAGGGATCCAGCTGAGGGGATGGAGTCTTGTCTGCCACCTCTGTAGCTGAATACTTCCTCTTCCCTGAATAAAGTGTCCCGCTTTGAAGCTGCTTCTAGATTGGGTGGAACAATCTCCCACAGGCTACGTAGAAAAAGCCCGATGACAGTAAGGCTGTTTAATTCAATCCTTGAAATTCTAGGTGAGCTGCTTCTGTCAGGACTGGCCTGGTGATTTAAAGGATGTCTCGTTTCTGTTTCTGCTGCAGCATCTCTCAATATCAAATGGTAACATACAAGTGGATGCCTCCTTTATGCAAACACTCTGGAATGTACATCCTACGTGCTCGGGAAGTAGCATCGAAGAAGGTGTGCTTCTTTGTGTGCATTCAACCCTCAGCCTGCCCGTTTGTCTTGTGCTACATATATTGACATTTTCTGCGACTTCACAGCTCCTGCCTGAATGTCCCGGTACACAGCGTGATTTTGGTTCACCTGAATTCCTTTCTCTGATGTTAGTGTGGATGGTTTTCTGTCCTGATTTCTGATTACATGAGCACTCCTGACATGCTTTTTCAATCCTTTCGAGTTCACTATTGGTTTGGCAGTGTGTGTATTCAGGACCTTGGAGATGTACCTTCCCTCTCCCACCGACTTTTCATTTTTATTTATGGTTAGAAGTATACAGACCTTAGCAGGTTCAGTTTGAGAAGACATTATTCGCCAAGAAGGTGACTTTTTAAAATATTTCTCCCCAGTGCACCTCTCCATACAGGTGGGAGAAGGACTTTATAGTAAAAAGATATTTGGCCATTTGCTTTTACTTGTATTTATGGAAGGCCGTTTAAAAACAACAAATGGTATTTTCTCCATATTTTCTTGTTCTCTTAGAAGTAAGATCATCAAAGTTTGTTCAACATATCCTATTTCTTGGAGCCAGGCAAAGACAATACACCTTTCAAGTTGTATAATAAATACACTGGCCTTACCTTGCGCGTGGGTAATATCACAGTTGAGCACAGTAATCAAATGTCAATGACGTAAGGGTTATCACATCACATTCTAGCCCTTTATAGCAAGATTAGGATTTTTAAAAATACTCAAATCACAGGCTTTAACCCTGTTTTAAAGCTTGAGCCTAGTAGTTTCAAACTTGGAATGCCTCTCTGTTTCATGATGTTGGAAAATAGAGGGAAACCTGAGAGTTGTTAAGGTGATACCCCCGTTTCAGGAGGCGTCATAGCTAAATTGAATAATCAGGAAACAACAAATTTGTAACTCTTCTGGCAACTGATGGAAGACCTTTCAAAAGCAGGATATGTTTTTAGCTCTCTTCTTTCACACCAGAATTCACCCACCGCTCTAAATCTATTGTCAATCATTCCCTTTCTATCAGGAGTCAAGGAACTGGGTTAAAAAATCTTCCCCAAGGAACTTTTGACTGAATCTTCTCCATGTTGATTTTTTTTCATTTCCGCTATAGGAATAAAATTATTGCCCAGTCCCAAAAGAGGGCTTGTGGAGATTAATTAATTGCATATCACTTCACAACAATACTTTTAGAAGTATTGAGTGCCCTTGTGATAGAGCCTGGGTAGCTGATCACTTGAGTCATCCGACTGCAAAATGCTCTCTCAGCATCCACTGCTGAGAAACCCACTTCAGCCCTTGAGAGAGTGAGTGATCTTTCTCATGACCCTTCTTTCCTGATTACTGCCCTGGTATGTTTCAACTAAGATGCTGTGATGCGCCAGCACTTAGCAGTTTCCTCTGTGGAGTAGGATATTGATTGGAGGAGCCTGAGGTCTGTAAATGGTGGGCTCCAAAGGGAGCATGGCCTCACCATCATGAGACGATGGAGAGTTTAATCGAGTAGCATGGACATATATACATTACCAAATGTAAAATAGCTAGCTAGTGGGAAGCAGCTGCACAGCACGGGGAGATCAGCTCGGTGCTTTGTGACCACCTAGAGGGGTGGGATAGGGAGGGTGGGAGGGAGACGCAAGAGGGAGAGCATAGGGATATATGTATACATATAGCTGATTCACTTTGCTATACAGCAGAAACTAACACAACATTGTAAAGCAATATACTCCAATAAAAATGTTTTTAAAAAATGTGATCATGGAAGGGGTTAATTTTCTAAACAAATTGTCTGTTAACGATTCCCCTACAGTATATCATGAATTATTTTAATGCAAAAAAAGTATGCAGTTGCAAATATTAGTACAGTAGGAGAGAGGAAAATGATAAAATGACTTCTAAATATTCGAGGGAAGTTTAAAAAGAACTTGCCTTGCCTGGATGAAGAAAAATGAACCAGGGAATATCAGACTGTCCCTGTATAAGATGCATTGATAACGCCCTTTTCTACTGTGGCATAACTTTTCCTTCTTGCTGTTTTGCTCCAACGCCCTAAATAGTTTGACAGCCCCTAAAGTGATCTAATTATGTGATTTTCTCAAAATCCTGATACAGACATTGAACATATGAAGTCCATTTGTCTCCTGAGAACTGTCTAGCTGGGAGAATTTTTTAATTCAAAGGGATAACGAATTTCATTTCTTCATGCAAGATAAAGCTCAGACTGCAGCCCCTCTCCTACTACTGTGTTGTTTAAATGGAGGCTCACAGTGTATTTGAAGACTAACTGGTCATCGAGTCCTTGAAGTTCATTGTTTCCTATCCATCTCTGAGCTCCATGGCTATTGAGATTCCTTTCCTTATTCTGAAAGCTAAGGGCTCGTTGATAGCTGCCTCTGTGCTTGTCCACTCAGAGACACTGGAATGTCATTCTCCCTTCTCCTTGGTGCTGTAGAAATAGTGTCCTGGTTTGATCTGTGTTTATTTAACGCGTTGGAAAAGTAGCTCCTCCTAAGAGAGCTCGGAATAACAGTTTGCTTCCCCCTTCCCGGCACCTTCTTTCTTTCTCATGGCTGCAGTTTGATTTGGAATTTGCCACAAAATATATACATCCAGATTGTAACAGTTTATCCAGGAACTTGGTGTTGGATGTATTTATATCCTAAATAACTGGAAAATCCTTATCCTCCTAAGAGTAGCAGCTTAAATTTCCTTTTGGCCTTGTGTGTGTGTGTATTTTTAAATGTTGCATTATTTTTATTGAGGCATAATTGACATACAACATTATATTAGTTACAGGTGACCTTTTGGCTTTTAATGATATGAATTGACACATTGTTTTCACCCTCCCTTTTGGTATTGGACTTGCTCATCTCTGAAACCCTATTTAACTTTCAATGTTAGAATTGTTTTGACTTTCTTGTCTTTTCTACCTGAGACCTGAAGTCGTGGAATCTGTCATTTCCCAAATGCTTTTTCTCTTGGTGTTTTCCATAACTGACTCAGATATGCATGAATTTACCCTTTTTAAATACAGTGTTCTCATTATTCAACTTCCTGTAAGCTCATGGTAGGATATAATTCTCTTATAGGATACCTACTTGGTGGGCACGTAGTACGTCTTTTCCATGGTCACGATGAGTGTTTGACAATACCATCTACAGACCAGAATGATTCCCAGCACAGGTAAGCCAGTAGCTTCATCCTTCTCTTGTCTCCTGTCTCCGGTGACTCAGACTAAAGAGTTGGCTTTTGGATGTGGAGACAGATGAATTCTGTAAGTGTTAGTTAATTGACGAACTTCCCTCCAGTCATGGGTTGCAGTTATAAAACAGGAAAGGCAGTATGCTTGAGTGTGCTCACAGGAATAGCTATACACACATGCTGCTTCTTAGGCAAGCAATTCTGTGGTGCTTTTCAATCCCTTTGTTTTCTGTGGTTGCTTCCAAATCTAAGGAGTTTCTGGTAGCATTAATTGTAGACTGAAGGACGCTTTTTTTTTTTTTTTCTTTTTTGCGGTATGCGGGCCTCTCACTGTTGTGGCCTCTCCCGTTGCGGAGCACAGGCTCCGGACGCGCAGGCTCAGCAGCCATGGCTCACGGGCCCAGCCACTCAGCGGCATGTGGGATCTTCCCGGACCGGGGCACAAACCCGTGTCCCCTGCATCAGCAGGCGGACTCTCAACCACTGCGCCACCAGGGAAGCCCTGAAGAACCCAATTTTGTGATGGAAATCAGGATGGTCATTCTAGTGAGTCTGTGCACTTACATAAATTATTCACCAGGCTCTTCAAAGGCAGATTATCTCTATTACTCCCCCTTTTATGTACTATGAAGGTGAAGTTCAGTGATTTCATTCTGCTTATCATCAAACAGGATTGGAGAAACCAAATGTCGATATCCAACCAGAGCTGGATTAGCAGGGGATGGTGCCGGGGCGGCATGTACTGCTGAGGATGATGCTTTCTTTGGATCTCTAGTTATCTACTCAAAGGATGCTTTTCCAAAATTCAAAATCAGGAGATGGAAGATATTAATCTAGGTCTTAAATTCACACTGAAGCATCCTTTAGTGTTCTGTTTATATACAGAGGAACAGAGTATAAAAAGCTTGGCCTCTGTAACTATGGAACTCTGATATATTTTAAAAAATCAAATCTCAGATGTAAATTAGACTGAACTTAGGACAGCAACAAGTCTGATCTCCCAGATCGCTCGTAATACATTCTTTGGTTTTGCACGATGCCTACGGGAACCTCATTAACTGCATTTCTTTTACTTCATTAGAAACACGTGATCACATTCACACATCTTAGAAATCATCTAAGTCAGGCTCCTGCCAAAGGTCACACACTGGATGATTTCAGATGGGAGCCTGAAACCCAGAGATGCTGAGTCTCCAGCCAGGGCTCCTTCCTTATTTTATGTTCTAAAGGACCCCCAGGAGCAATGTGCTTGAGTGTGTTACTGTGCATCTTAGAAACTACCCATTGGCAATGTATATCCTTTATTGTTCTGAACCTCTTTCTACTTGCTCTGTCCTCTGTGTATCCCTTCATGGGAACCAGATGTGACCCGGAATGGTGTCTAGCCTTCCTGGCACTGGTCCAGTGGCTGGCAGTTATCTCTGAGTAGAAAAGTTAGGCTGACCTGATATCCCTTGGAATTAAGGATTCCCTACACTAGATAATGACATGTGATCCTACTCAGTTGCGATTTTCTTTTCCTTTTTTAAATTTTTAATTTATTTTTTAAAATATTTATTTATTTACTTTTGGCTGTGTTGGGTCTTTGTTGCTGTGCACAGGCTTCCTCTAGTTGCAGCGAGCGGGGGCTACTCTGTTGCGGTGCTCAGACTTCTCATTATGGTGGCTTCTCTTGTTGTGGTGCGCGGGCTCTAGGTGCACGGGCTTCAGTAGTTGTGACACGCAGGCTCAGTAGGTGTGGCGCATGGGCTTAGTTGCTCCACGGCATGTGGGATCTTCCCGGACCAGGGATCGAACCCATGTCCCCTGCATTGGCAGGTGGATTCTTAACCATCGCGCCACCAGGGAAGCCCTCCTTTTTTTTCAAACAGTGAAATTATGCAGTAGCCCACGTACTGTCTCTTTAATATCTTATCCTGCTGCAGTAAGGCCAAAGCTTGCAGGTGGATACAGAACTGAAGTTTTGTTAGTGAGTTTGGCAGAGTTGGCTCCATCTAAGATGGAACACGTCAAAACTCACTAGTTCTCTCTTCCCTTTCCTATTCTTTTGTTAGGGAAAGGAATTTGGAAACAATTAAAATAACATTTGCATGGCCCTTTACCGCTCCCCCCACACACATGCACCTGTCATTAAATTTAGAACCAAATTAGAAGCATCTGGGCAGAAACAATGCTACTTGGAGAAGCTTGTCATTTGGTGGGCACTCCTATCGAGTGGTTCAACAAGATCCTGACCCAAAAGAAAGGCTGGACAAGTATTTGAAAGAAGGTGCTGCAGGGGAGAGTGAAACAGATAGAGAGGAATTCCCAGAATCGGCCCCCTGAGGAAGGCATGCATGCCATCATTGAGTTAAGAGCAAAACCGGCCTTCCTTTGGCTGAGGATTTCACGTGAGCTAATTTGTATTTTGGGGAAAAAAAGAAATCGACAGATAAAAATAAAAAGGCTCTTCCTTTTCTTTGTAAGGAAAAATAAAAAGACTATTCCTAGGAAGGAGTTGAGACTGGGGGGAGTCAGCAGTGGCTCCTTATACTGGAACTCGGATTTTTGTAGCAACTGGTCTCTCATTCAACACAGGATGCCTCGGCATTTTTTGCTGTCTAGGTGAGGTGCGTCATAAGCCTCATCATTGTCACGTGTCATCAGGTCAATCCTCAGAACTGGCCAGGATAGCCAGGAATACCGAAATTTGGGAGAGCACAAAGGAATAGGAAATCAAGAATACACAAAAAGGTGCCCAGAGTCAGGAAGGCATGCAAGTGATTCCACCGTAATGGGGCTGACTTTCCAGAGGAAATCATTCCTTGTAAAGCCTGAGAGCAGCCAGGCTGGGTAGAGAGGCTGACCGTCCCAGGGTGCAAAGCCGAAAGAATAATCTAACATTCTGAGCTCTGATCCTTGCCTCTGCCTCAGGCTTGTCAAGCATCCTGGAATAAGTCACTTAACTCACTGAAACTAAGGCTAAGCTGTCAGCCAAGCTTTCAGAGCACCTCAGCTCCCCACCCACTCACCTCCTCTCCTTGGGTAATTGTTTGAGAGCGGGGGCAGGTTGTTTCAACCTCTGTAACCTTTCGAGATTCAATGGAGCAAACCACCCGCATCTCCTAGGTGGGAAGGACTAACCTTCTAGAATTCTTTAAATGTCAGAGGGAGAGAGTTCTCAAATCATGTGACCTAGGGTGATCTGCTCCACCGTTTCCACCTGAGAGACCGCTTTTGCTTTCATTGAGGATGGAGAAGCGTCAGTGAAAATCTCAACAAATTTTCCTGCAGGGCTAGGTCAGTACAGCATCATTACTATTCTGGGCCTGGCACAGAGACACCTGGGGTGTTGGAGCTCTGCAGTAGCCTAGGATTTCTTTCTTAATATTTACTACATATTTCCTGATAGTACATACATTTGAAAAAGGTTTAGAATATCTTCTATAATCCCACCACCAAAAGGTAGCCACTGTTAATGCAGTGTTTTATTGGATTTCTGTGCCAGGTAAGTAGCTTTCGATGCACATTTGTCAACATCTATATTTAAATAAAAATCAACAATACATAGTATTTTGTACACCCATGAACATCTTTGTGCACATTCATTATTTTTTTAAAAAAACCCCATTAAATGCTCACAACCATTCTGTGACTTATGTACCCTTATTAGGCTCATTTTACAGGTGAGGAAATTGATGCACAGAGATTTGAAGGGACTTGACAAGGTCACACAGCTAATAGATTCAAATTCAGGTCTGCCTGACTCCCAAGCCCGTATTTTTAACCAGCTCATAATTATAATACTTCTTGGGAGAAGGAAGTAATCACCACACCTTTCCTCTTCCCCTCTATTGATTACCTGTTGTCTTAAAATTTAGATCAAGATTCTTCTGGAGTTTGAGTAATTCGATTGTGATATATACAAACCCTCTACAGTAGAGGTAGCATTTTAAATTAGTGAAATTAAATGCAATTAAATGATCAGTGTTGATCCAAGGTCACAAGATTCTCAAAGTATCTGGATTCAGTATACCTGGCAATCCAGGGACCACTATCATGAGACATACCTTTAAACTAAGATAGTTCATTTAATTCCTCATAATCTGTGATATAGATGGGTTGGTCCCAATTGTATGGATTAAAAATCAGACTTTGATAATCATCAGATAAACATCAAACACACCCATTTCATGGGACATGTTACAGAATGCCTGCCCTGTACTCCTCAAAACTAGCAAAGTCCTGAAAAACAAGGAAAGACTAAGAAACTCTAACAGACCAAAGGAAACAGGGAAAACATAACAACTAAATGCAATGCAACCTCCAGGATGGGATCCTGAAACAGGAAAAGAATTAATAGAAAAACTGATGAAGTCCAAATAAAGTCTTGAGTTTAGTTAGTAATAATGTGCCAATGTTGGTTTCTTAGTTCTGACAACTGTACCATAGTAATGTAAGATGATAACCGTAGGGGAAACTGAGTGAGACTATACGGAAGCTCTCTGGACTATCTTTGCAATTTTTTTTTTTTTACAAATCTAGAGTTATTCCAAAGTCAACATTTTTGTTAAAAACACATTAAAAGATTATTGTTAATGCAGGAAAGGAGACAACAGCAACTGAGAATAGAGCTTTGTGCCCAGCTTCCTAGAACAATGGAAATGAATTCACACAGTACTACGTATATGTTTTACAAGTACAAATACATTTTCTAAAGATGTGAAACTGCAACAGCGAGCTGAACGAGAAAGAATTGGAGCGTTTGGTATCGCGTCTGATGATGTGACTGGGCTGTTTTGACTCCTGATGTGGAAATAGAGACAGTCCTTTTTCCATCGTACACCTGACGGTCCATGAGTGTCCATGATGAGTATGTGGCTAGCAGTTCCTTCCCCTTTAGCACCCTTTTTCCCTTATAAGAGAGACTGGGAAGTAGTGCCTTCCTTTGACTCTTGCTTCTCGTTTCGCTGACTCTGTGAGGGCTTCGAAATACAGCGGGTTCTGAGCAGCCTCTGCAGGGAGCTGTTCCCTGCCCGGTGCTGATGAGCATTCGGCACAGAGGAGCTAATCTCCAACTCTGCTCACAGGAGGATATACTACGAAGCTGGGGGAGCTGGCACGAGAGCCAGATCTCTGTGGAGAGTGGAACCCCTTCGGATAAGGTAATGGAGTGTCAGGGGGGCATTCTTTTCAAGGATTTTCTTTTCCAGGACAGTCCATTGTCTTAAATGTTTCATTTGTTCCATATCACCTGGCAAACTCTTAGAAGTTCCTTGGCCAAGAGCTAAATTCTGAAATGTCTGTGACTGTGTTTTTTGTTTTTAAAGTGCACGCACACACGCGCACGCACGCACGCAGTCACACACACACACACGATTTCCAACACCTCCGTTTTGACTCTGAAGCCAGCAAGCTCTGCTGCCTTGAACCAAACCCCCAGCTCCTGCTGCCCTTGCAGTGGCTATGTTATAAAAGGCAAGCACAGACATGTTCACCGAGAGCCATCAAAGCTGTTCGCCCATTTATTTTCTTAAGTAGATTCTCTGGAACCCAGGTAAGTTTTCCTCCTCCCAGTAGCCTTGTTGGCTCCAGTGCAAAATTAGCTTTAAATGACAGAGGGCTGTAATCACATGAGGTAGGGAAGACTAAAACATCACTGGAAGTGTAGCTGTGAAGGAAACTGTATTTATCAGAACTTGTCGGAAACAGTTGTACCTGGATGAAGGAATGGGAGGCTGAGACTCTGGATACAGGTACTTGAGTAAAAACATGGCGTCTCTAAACATCAGACTACAGAAGGGGGGGTCCAGTTAAGCTCTGGACCTTTATTTTGCCTGGAGGGGTCACAAGTTAGGTTAGAGCTAAACTGCTCGAGGTGAGAGGAGGGTCAGTGTTGCCATTTTTGGTTTTCCCTCTGTGCCTCTCCCTCTAGCTCTCTGCTCAGTCTCTCCCTGAACACTTGTTCAAAGTAAAATCTCTCTAATGGGGGGGGTGGGGGTGGGGACGCTATATGCCCCCCGGGGGGTCCTCAAGATAATCCACTGGAGATCAGGAGAAAACATTAGAACTTCTCTCACACATACACATGCAGGTACATTCACATTTTTTACTGAGAAACTCTGGAGGTGGCTGGTTGAAAGAATCCTGGTTAGCTTGTGGTTGTTAGCTGGCTTGTGGTATTTATATTCTCTTTCAAGCCTGTTGAAATTCTTATAGTGTCATACTCTTTGTTTTTTCAGGGTATTAGGGCTTGGTTCTTGTTTAATGAACTTTTAAAAAATCAAAATAAGTATATATGTATATATATATATATATAGAGAGAGAGAGAGTTCCAGTTATGGTTCTTTGTTTATTTCCCCAGAGTCTTAAATATGAACAATTTAAGCCTTTTATCAGTGTTATTTGGATTCTTTGGGGCTCCAAAGAATTAGCTCAAGAGGAGGGTCATTTTAAAAGCTGATACATGTATTCCTGAAACGTTTTGTTCTAACTGAAAGGATAAATTAGATACAGATTACTCGGTGCATAAGTCCTACCCTAACACTTAACATGACTTTTGTTGAATGCCAGCCTTTTGATGCAGGACCATGGAACTTTGTACCTCTTACTCCCCTTTACTCACTTCTCCCACCTCCCCAACCTGCCTTCTCTCACAACTGCCAGTCTACTCTCTGTATCTATGAAATTTATGTTGTTTTCTTTGTTTGCTCATTTGTTTTGTTTTTCAGATTCCACAGATGAGTGAAATCATATGGTATTTGTCTTACCCAGTCCGATTTATTTCACTTAGGATGATACCCTCAAGGTCCATCCATGTTGTTGCAAATGGCACAATTTCATTCTTTTTTATGGCTGACTAGTATTCCATTGTGTATGTGTATACGGCACATTTTCTTTATTGATGGACAGTTAGGTTACTTCCATATCTTGGCTATTGTAAATAATGCTGCAGTGAGCATAGGGGTGTGTATCTCTTTTCAAATTAGTGGTGGTAGTAAAATGCTTGAATTGAGGTGGCACGTTTGGAAATGCTTTACTTTCCCAGGAACAAGTTTCTCTAAAAAGGCAAGCTTCCCTTTTTTTTTTTTTTTTTTTCTTTTTTTGTGGTTTTGGCATCAAGACACTTCAGCGGAGTGAAGGAAAAATTGGAAGCTTGGGACTTCCAGTTCCATTAAACCACTGACCTGCCCCCAGGACCATGTTCCTTGTTGGTGATCTTAAGAGAGTTCATTAGAGAACACCATGCTGAGTTGTAGGCAGGCATGCAATCCTAGAGCAAGCCAGGAGTCAGGGGATGAACCCCAGAAGGCCTGTGTGAAAAAGCACAGGGTAAATATTGAAAAGGACTGATTTTTGTGTAAATGCAATTTCTTGTCTGTTTCATCTGCCCAGTTGGAGCGGCAGTAACATCAGATGGGGCCAGGCTTTCCGACTTCGGCATCTCACCACAGGCCACTACCTGGCCTTGACAGAGGACCAAGGCCTTATACTGCAAGACCGGGGAAAATCAGACACCAAGTCCACAGCCTTCTCTTTCCGAGCATCAAAGGTGAGGTGGACTTCGACCTCGTTCTCAAAGTGAAAGCTCTGAAACCTCCAGGTAGAACGGTGACTGAAAAATAAAGTAGGCTGGAACAAAATGGAATTGGAAATGAGACCTATGATAAACACTTTGTTCTCTTATCTTTTGAATTGAGTTCATAGAGGAATGCTTACCTGGGTTGAAGGTTGAAGTCTTAGGAGGGAAAAACTTTAAAGGAAAGTAGAAAGCCCTAGAAAACAAAAATGTTCACAGGAAGGGACAGTGTCGCTCAGAGGCTAATGGAAAATACTGTTGTTGTTAAACATGTTCTGAATTGTTTTTAGTACTTTTAAGTCATATGCTTCACTCCCCATAAAGCAGGGTAACACGGAGGCATAAGTTTCAGCGCTACATTTAGCTAAAGCAAGGAAGTGATTTCTTTCAGAAAGATGCAGAGAAGGTGTAATTCTGGACACGACATCGTCTTGCAGTTATTTATATTATACAGAGTTACTAGTTCCTCTTCCCAGGTCGTCTGTTCTCTCCAGATCTCTTAGCTCTGGCCTGTCCATCCCCAGCCTTCTTTAAGAGTGAATTCTGTGGTCACCGTGTTAACCCCAAACATGTAGCTTGGCCACTTGGTGTGTGGAGAGACAAATATTTTTTGAAACCTTTGTCTTTAACGGTCAGCCAGGTTTTGACTCTGCGTAACTCAGAGCTGGATCTAGTTGGATGGTCGGAATTGCACACGGAGCTAGCTTCTGACAGACAGTTCGGTGCTCTGTTACTTTATGATTGTTCTGGAAAGATTAGCCAAGCATGAGAAGGGCTGTGCCCAACATACGCATAGTTGTCAGGGAGCCTGCACCTCCTAAGAGGACAGCTCAGCATCTCCGTAGGGAACTTCATCTCTAGCTTCATTCTTCTTTGCTCTTTTCCAGAAATAGATCTTGATTTGCGTTCTCAACACGATTTCAGTAAAGGCTTATTGATGATTCCGTTCATGTAGGACTCGGTGTCAAGCTGACAGCTGCATTCCTGCGGGACGTCTCTGCTTCATAATGAATCAGAGAGGCCGGTCTTTCAGCACTGTCTTCCTTGAAGCAAGGAGTCACACTCCTTTTTTTCCCTCCTTTTATGGTCCTGAAGTATTTTTAGGCAGAGAATCTCTGGCACAGAGATTTTTCTCCCCTAGTTGCCCTGTATCAGAGTTAGGCTTTTCCTACACCCATGGTTCAAACCTTAAGAAATGAGAGCTTCCTGCCATCAGTTCCATTCAAGCATCTCCTTCTGTCTGCTTCTCTTCCAATGGCACGTTAGCTCCTTGACTTCATTCTGGTTTTCGGAGCTCATCTCCTTCATGTTACCCTCGCTTTTGTTTTTTTTTAAGATTCTCAACACAAGAAGGATTTTAAATTCAAGTTGATGACCATGGAATAAAACATTCTGGCCTCCAGGAAGTGTGTTAGGACATTGCAACTGGCTAAAAGGAGCAGTGAAACAAAGCAACAGAAAAGTCCTCGAGACAACTTGGACATGAAGTGGGCGGGGAGAGCAGGTGTGGGAGGGTCGGGAGGGGTGGAAAGTAAGAAGTGACTCGTCATAGCTGGTGACCATGTAAATACCTTTCTAAGATGCCAGCTTGGCTTGTCCCTTATTTGAGCGTTCTACCCCAGTCTCCTCAGCCCTGGGATGAACCCTGACACTGAGGTCTTTACCACTGCAGAAGGAGCCTTCTCTTGTGACAGCAGAAGAATCAGGTGGCCTTCCAGGCAGCTGGCGGGATCCTGCTCCAAGGGGACTCTTGCATTCC
Organism: Globicephala melas; assembly: GCF_963455315.2. Taxonomy (NCBI): domain Eukaryota; kingdom Metazoa; phylum Chordata; class Mammalia; order Artiodactyla; family Delphinidae; genus Globicephala; species Globicephala melas. The sequence goes on from NC_083315.2 coordinate 99,864,230, forward strand.
GTTCCTTTCTTGGCCTATCCTCGTGGAGTATGGCTCAGCCCTGTGTTGTGGCCTCTGCGGGAAGCCAAACAAGCTCAGAGTACCCCGGAGAGTCCTCATAACATTCCTTCTACTCGGCACCACTGCCAGCCTGTGAGCACATTTTACCCTCCAAAAGCTCATTCCTCATCTCCGCAAGTCCCCCAGTTTCCATGCACAGGGAGGCCAGCAGCTGATGGCTGAAAGGCATCATGGTACCAGGGGGCTGCCAGCATAGCAGAGCTGGATGAAAAGTCACCCGTGAGTCACATTGTCCTGTGCACTTGGCAATGTGGTTGCATTTCATTGGCATCACAACGTTGGAGGTTTAAATACCTCTCAGTGCAGCAGTGTTCAGTCCGGCTACCTTCATTTTAACTTGAAAGGAACTGAAATTAAAGTGACCTAGTCTCCGTGTCAGGCCAACATAAGGCTGCATCCCCCAGGAGATTGGCGCTTCCTTGGGACATTGTGTGGACAGGGCATTGGGCATCTTAACGGTGAAGCTGCACGGGAAGGAAGAACATGTGGGAACATGGAGTTCTGCCGTCCACGATCCAAAGAGCTCCTGGGGAAGAACTCTAGAGATGCCTTGATTTCTCTGGGCCTCCAGACTCCTCCTTAGTACATGTACTTTTACCTTACTTGGTGCAGGCTCTCTTCCTTAAGTACACTCTCCACTGTGCTTCCCCTCACTGGGGAACAGTGTTCCCCAGCAGACAGATTTGTGGCTCTGATTTTCAACAGTGGGAAGGCTCTGAGTTGTCTTGCCAGCTCTCACCTGTACCAGGTGTTAGGTGATGGAGCAGACGGCAGACAGGGGTCTGAAATAGCGTGTCAGGACCTGGGTGGTGGCACAGGGTTTGGGGGGACTCAGTGGGAAGGTTGAGAGGGGGAGATAGTGTGTCCTTTGTGCCTCATTGAATGGGGTTGAGTGGGGCTATTCCTCTGATCTTCTCTGTATGCTGGAGAATCTGGAGAACAGGAGAAGAGACTCCCGAAAGGAGCACGATTTAGGCTCCTGTGTTCTGGGAGGACGCTGGGCTCTGAGTCACCGGCAGTGATGGGCTTCCCGCCCCACGTTTCCTGTCAGGCTGCACGAGCCCGTGACAGCTATGACTGCATGACCCGGGGCCCTAGGTCGGCCGCAGGTGTGTGTTCATATCCTCAGCAAACTGTCCTTACAAGGAAGATGGCAGGTGCCCCTGTGAATCTTGTATCCGCATGACAGGACGGGGGCGTGACTGAACCTTGCTGGGTTGGGGGTCAAGTCCGAGCATCGGCCGCAGTCATTGACCTGGCCCGGCTCAGATGGAATCAAACTGTGGTCTCTGAGCAAACTATGTGAATGAGCAGAATGGGATCTCGGTCAGAGCTTGCATTCCTCTCCTTCAGCGGGGGATCCAAATCAAACTGGAGGCCTGGGAAGTACTGAGGGCTCCGAATCACAGCATCGCACCTATTCCCTTAATCTGGAAGGGGTAGCGCGTAAGGTAGAACATGGCTTCCAAGTCACCTAGATCTGGCCTTGACTCCCATCTACCCACTGTGGAACCTTGAACACAATTCTTAATCTAGTTGCAGCTCATTTGAAGTCTGTCATAAAAGATGCTTTAAGGGCCGACCCCTGCCCGCCCTTCCATGGTATCACTGGCCACCAGCTCACGCTTGCCTTGAGCTCTAGCATACGAAGTACGTATCGTCTTTGAACGTGTTATCTTTTCTCATCGCTAAACCTGTACCCTTTTAACCCTCCATGTACCGTCATCAGCGAACTCCTCCGCATCTTTCAGACAAATGTCAAGTGCCCCTCACAGGAAGAAGGCCCTTCCCCTTCCCTCCAGCAGGACCCTGTTCACGATTCCATTACAGTCACCACTCACTTGACGGGGAGCTCCTGGATCACATGCCCCCAGCCCTTTCTGTACCTCTGCACCCCACACAGTGTGTAGCATGTAGTAAGTTTGAGCATTGCTTGCTGAAGGGATACGTAAATGAGGTCATAGGTTCATACAGAGTGAAACCCATTCCATTTTAACCTCCATCCTCTTCATAGATTTTCTCATCATTGTGCAATCATTTTCGATCATAACACAACCCCTATAAACACTTAAGGAGAGACATTCATTCGTTTGAACATCGAAGTCAAATTTCTGTGAACTTGATCTCACATCATTTTCCCGTGGTCTTGACATTGCAAGGCCATGCCCCAAGGATTGTCGGGTAACGCGATTTAATATTTACTCTGGCACAGCAAGACCGTCTATTTAGATGTCATGTCTCCACGTCAGTGTATAACACTCAGTTCCCTTCAGGGAAGGGTGAATTACTAATGTTAAAGCAAGCCTTATTATATGAAGCCATTTATTTTATGGCTACTTTTGATGACTCTACCGTAAGTTTTGAGTGATTGAGATCGTCTCACATTTTGCCTCCTTTGTTACATAAAGGCAGACAGCTATCACTGTTCTCAGTTGGAGGAAATTTTTCCTCAGTGTATAAAAACATCCAATTCAATTCAGTCAACATTTATCACATATCTACTATATGTTAAGATCTGTGTTCTTGGCCAAACATGACTTCCCCTTTAAAAACTGCCCACTGCTCTCTCTGCTGTGAGTGGAAAGCATCCCTGTAGACGGGATCCTCTTGAGCATTTTAACCTCAGCGGCCCCGCCCGATACAAGAGGGCAGCGGGGCTCCCAGCATCCCTCTGTGAAATCGCAAGCACTGAGGTAGTGCTGTTTGCCCCTGTCCCCTTACTGGCTCTGTCCATTTCCTCACCAAGTTCTCAGCTGGGGAAAGAGAGGGTATGAAGGAAAGGAGGGAAGGGGAAAGAAGAAAACAAGGACCTTGAGATTCAATCATCCCAAGACAGCACCACCTCCTGCAGTTTCATTTTAAATGGAATCTACAAAGCATTTTTAAAATTTAACTCGACAGTTTCCCAAGACTTGGTTGTTCAAAGTGGACCAGATAGAGAGGCAGTCAAGGAGAACCCTGGGCTTTGAAGTGGAAGAAACCTGGCTTTGAATCCTGGCTCCACCATATGCTGTTCAGTCTTCCTGTCTCTTTTTGTAAAACACGAGAGTGAAGAAGTATGTCCCGAAGGATTGTTATGAGGATTAAATGAGACCAGGAAGATGACCTAAGAGAGTGTTTCCTTATCCATGAAATGGCAGGAGTGCGGCCTACCTGAAGGTGATCATGTAGGGAGGGATTGATGAGAAAGACGGAGGAAAGAGCCCAGCACAGTGACCGCTGCTTACGAAATGCACCTTCCCTAACGAGCCGGACAGGCCTGCTCCCCTAGCGTGCTGGAAATGGCAGAGGATCTGTCATTGGCTTCCCACCCAGCAGAGGCTCTGCAGCCAGCCCTGGGGCCAGCCAGGCTCCTTGCAGTATCCTGCAGCGTGCAGTTTTTTTAAGGCCATTCTAAGACCTCCCATTCGAGATCAGAAATGCAGAAGGGGACTGTATTGGTGGAGAAGTGAACCTAAAGGTGATTTCTCAAGGTTTCTCCTGCGACTTTTACGAAGGAATGGTCTCACCAGCACTTTATTGATGGCTGACCCCAGCATCCATGAATGGGGCCCATCTTCCCATATCTCCTTTTCCTCTGAATCTTTTTTGATTGTTTCCTGTCTTTTGGAAAGGTACTTTTTTGTCCTCTGTGAATGTAGGTGGCTTCAATACGTCAAATGCAGCAAATTTCACTCTAATAATAAACACGAATTAGGACCTACTCTGTGCCAGATATCGTGCTAGATTTCTAATACCGTAGCTAAAACTCGTCCATCTCTATGCCTTTGTTTCTTTTCAATCCGTCATTCACATTGCTGCTGGAACAATTGTTCTAAGATGCAACCCTTGTGTTATCCCTCACTTAAAATTCTCAACGGATTCCCATTACCTATGCTAGCTTTTTCCAAGAGGTGTTCCAAACAATAATTCTATGGGAAAAAAAATTTTTTTAAGTAAAATGCTGTGTTAAACAGAGTTGAATAGGTTGTTTTGTTTCTTTTTGCTATTCTCATAAGAGTCCATTTTATACTATCCTAATGTTCCCTTTGACTCCTGGAAGAAGATACTGTCCAAAGTCCTCTTTTCCCACAGAAAGTCTGTGAACAGTGTGAGTTTGAGAAACGTGCACCTATAGGATAAAGTCAGAGTCCTTGTTGTTCAGGTCCCTTTCTGGACTTCACCACCCACTTGCCACACTATACCCATCTTATTAGAATGTCCACCCCTTCCGCATTCCCCGTCTCTCCTCTTTCTCCTAGCCAAGCTCACATAAAGTGGCAACTGGTATAAAATCATCACGAGCTCCCCAGGCAGAGTGAGTTGTTCTCTCTTCCAAATTCCAGTTGCACCTTGAATATAAACCGTATCACCTTGTTGTCATGAGTGGTTGTATGTATGACTCCTGAAGTTTATACTTCAGAACCCAGAGCCATTTTTTTCACAAAATGATAACATATATTTTCCACTTCTTCTTTATAACAGCATTCAAACACATAAACATTAATACAATCAATACTTAACTGTACTGATAGTTACCATTCAAGAAATTATGTTCAAATGACAAATGGGCTGTGGAATTACACTTGTCTTTGGATTCTCTTCCATTGCTTACTAGCTACAGGGCTTTGAGCAAATTACTCCAACTCTGCAAGCCTCAGTTTTATCATCTATAAAGTAGGAGAAATAAAAACAGCAGGGCCATTGAAAGGTTTAGATAAAATGTTTTTAAAGTGTCATGTCTAACATACATCACCGTGTAGGTCTTTGGTAAATTCACATGTTGGTGTTGTCATTGTAAAGCACTTGGCAAAATACTTCACTCAAAGTGGGCACTAAACGAATAGTAGTTCCAGTTCCCTTTCGTGTCCTTCTAGAAGTTTTAAATCAATCTGGAGCGCAGCAGCTTATCATCTAAACTAAATACATACTTATGTGACAATAATGATGTGGTCACAACCATTTCCTTGTAAACTCTCAGTGGAGACAAGGGGTAATGATTATTATTACCCTTCAACACATTATTAGGCCAAGTAACCTGTTCCTTCTTGGAATCCACTCATGATCTAACGTAGGGGAGGTTGATGCAGATAAACAGATAAATTGATGCTCACAGACCAATAAAACAAATTATTTGCAACCTAGGCAGAGCATTGTGCGAAGTGTAAAGACAAACAAATCTCAGTCTTGCCCTTGGAGACAGGGGACGGGAAGTGTACCAGCAAAGGATTCATATTGCAGAAGATGGTAAAGAGTCTTGAGAGGGTGGAAGGGAGGTGCCATGAGATCAGAGAAAATGCACAGGTGGATCTGCAAAAGGCTTGATGGATAAGATGAAAAGATACAGAGATGAAGTAGGGGCATTCCAAGCAGGAAGTGTAATGTCAGTAAAGGCCCTGAGGGAGGGAACACTTGATATGACACAGAGACGTAGTCCAGTTTGGTTAAAGCACGTGGTATACAAGAACTTTAGAAGTGAGAATTGTGTTCTGTGGGAATTGGGGAGTTATTGAAAGGGAGTGACTGAAATAGCCCCATCGTATAGGAAGTTTCCATTTCTAGCAGTAGAGTAAATACATCTGGGGCCATGTTCAAGTGAAGACAGAGAGGGGAGCATTAGTTCATGGCTTAAGTCAAAAGGAGCTCACCCACCTGTGGTCAGCCAAATCCAACTTCTCTATCTCGGGATGCTCTCACTTCTTTAAGCTGTGTCATCGTTGTTTAGTAGAGTTGGCTTTAGTGTCCGTTTGTCTGTATGTTTTAGTTTTTGTTGTTATTGCTTCTGTCTTTCTTTTGAATTTCAAGCAGCCCCTGTAGTGCCAGCCATAGAACTTTGGGAGTTGATGCCATTTTTTAAAAGCAAAGATACCATCGTCTATAAACAATAATGATCCATTTATTTCAGAGACTCTTAAAAAAAAACCCCTAGTATTTATTTTATTTTTGGCAAAGTCATATTTAAATCAATGAAAAGTGATAAAACAAGTGAAATGACCATAGTCACTGATCATTGGGGAATATGTGCTATTTTAACTATGAGCTCTTGGTAACCAGTGTAATTATTCATATTTAACAGCTGCAGCGTGTAATATTTTTATTTTGCTGCATTGCCTATGGTTAGAGAGCAGGCTAGAGATGAAAACTTTGCTGTATTTTAAATCCACCTACTGGCTTGAGTGTCTATAGAACTCTGGATATTTTTGAAACGAAAATCAAATATCCATTGTTTTATAGAATAAATGCATTTTTGACCACTTGCCTATTAAGAATCCTAAAATATCAAATTCTATTTTCCCACTGACTTTTGTTATAAAGTCAGAAATAAGTTCCTTTGGAAATGTTCATTTTGAGAAATAAGTCATATTTAACAATCCAGCCGGTGTTTCAACATATATTTAAAATAAGAATGTTCCTGCAATATATTAACATTGCTCAAAATGATCCTTAAATGTGTGCAAAATAACTAATTTTGCTTTTATGAAGATTTCAAGGAAAGAACTAGGAGCTGAAATGAAAAATTATATATATATTTGAAGGAAAAAAATTACTCAGCTATATATATTTGTTCCTTCAATTTATGTTTGTTAAGTAATTGGTAATTCTCTGTATTAGGAATCCAAAATTAATTGTCATCTGACCCATGCCCTTCATTCTCTTATAACCTGGCATAAGGAAAGTATCATTTAAACAAGCACGTTTACATTGTGATGTGCTAAGTACTCAATAGAGGGATGAGACTGTGCTGGGGAAATACAGCAGGAGAGACTAACTCCGCCTTCACAGAGAAGGTGGCACCTGAGCAGGGTATTAAAGGGTGAGTAGGAGTTTGGGGCCATCGGAAGAGCACAGTCTCTGGAGTTGGACTTCCTGGTTTAAATCTTGGCTCTTTCACTACTTCTTAAATGACCTTGGACAAATTTCTTGTTTCTCTGGACCTTCATTTTCTCCTCCGTAAAACTGGGATAATATTTGTAGCTACATCCGAGGCCGTTATGAAGAGTTAGTGTATGTAAGGAACTTAGGGCACTGCCTTACACGTGAGAAGAGCTTAGTGCACGAGTTCCTGTTTTTCCATCATTCAGAATGAGAGTAAAGTTGGCACAGCGGAGGGAACAGGGTGCTACATTTTTATTCTGTAAAAATGCAAAATGCCACCTAGCTGATGGCTTCTACAAATGAGCAATTCAACACAAGATGTAGAGAAGAAATGGAAATAGGGTAGAACCATACAGAGGCCCTGATTGATGAGAAGGGGACAGAGTTACCAGTCCACTTCCTGAGTCACTCTGTGACAGGCACCTCAGGTTATCACCAAGTGGACACCTGGTGCACAAGCAACTCCTTTTTCCATACTAGACAGTAAGTTTCGTGAAACTGTGGCAATTGAAGAATGAAACCCATTGACTAACACACAACTGAGGAGGCCATAAAAAACTAATACAACAATTACTGCATGGGACTAGCTCCTGACCTTCTCCAAGAGTCTGTTTCCTCTGCTGATTTCTGTGAAAGATACTTATATGATTTTTTTTTTAGTTATTTCTGAGATATACATTTTAAAGTAATAACTAGAATTATGACTTATAACATTATACCAGAACATATAAGATTATTAGAAATTTCATGTAATGTGTGAAACATTTATATTAACATATTTCCATAAAAATAACCCAAAGAAAGTTTAGTATTCGTTGTTTGTTTGATTGTTTGTTTTTTTATACTGCAGGTTCTTTTTAGTCATCAATTTTATACACATCAGTGTATACATGTCAGTCCCACTCACCCAATTCAGCACACCACCATCCCCACCCCACCGCGGTTTCCCCCCTTGGTGTCCATACGTTTGTTCTCTACATATGTGTCTCAGCTTCTCCCCTGCAAACCGGTTCATCTGCACCATTTTTCTAGGTTCCACATACATGCATTAATATACGATATTTGTTTTACTCTTTCTGACTTACTTCACTATGTATGACAGTCTCTAGGTCCATCCACGTCTCAACAAATGACTCAGTTTCGTTCCTTTTTATGGCTGAGTAATATTCCATTGTATATATGTACCACAACTTCTTTATCCATTTGCCTGTCAATGGGCATTTAGGTTGCTTCCATGACTTGGCTATTGTAAATAGTGCAGCAATGAACATTGGGGTGCATGTGTCTTTTTGAATTATGGTTTTCTCTTGGTATATGCCCAGTAGTGGGATTGCCGGATCATATGGTAATTCTACTTTTAGTTTTTTAAGGAACCTTCATACTGTTCTCCAGAGTGGCTGTATCAATTTACATTCCCACCAACAGTGCAAGAGGGTTCCCTTTTCTCCACACCCTCTCCAGCATTTGTTGTTTGTAGATTTTCTGATGATGCCCATTCTAACTGGTGTGAGGTGATACCTCATTGTACTTTTGATTTGCATTTCTCTAATAATCAGTGATGTTGAGCAGCTTTTCATGTGCTTCTTGGCCATCTGTACGTCGTCTTTGGACAAATGTCTACTTAGGTCTTCTGCCCATTTTTGGATTGGGTTATTTGTTTCTTTAATATTGAGCTGCATGAGCTGTTTATATATTTTGGAGATTAATCCGTTTATTCGTTTGCAAATATTTTCTCCCATTCTGAGGGTTCTCTTTTCATCTTGTTTATGATTTCCTTTGCTGTGCAAAAGCTTTGAAGTTTCACTTGGTGTCATTTGTTTATTTTTGTTTTTATTTCCATTACTCTAGGAGGTGGATCAAAAAAGATCTTGCTGTGATTTATGTCAAAGAGTGTTCTTCCTATGTTTTCCTCTAAGAGTTTTGTAGTGTCTGGTCTTACACTTAGGTCTCTAATCCATTTTGAGTTTATTTTTGTATATGGTGTTTGGGAGTGTTCTAATTTCATTCTTTTACATGTAGCTGTCCAGTTTTCCCAGCACCACTTACTGAAGAGACTGTCTTTTCTCCATTGTATATCTTTGCCTCCTTTCTCATAGATTGGTTGACTGTAGGTGCATGGGTTTATCTCTGGGCTTTCTGTCTTGTTCCATTGATCTATGTTTCTGTTTTTGTGCCAGTACCATATTGTCTTGATTACTGTAGCTTTGTAGTATAGTCTGAAGTCAGGGAGTCTGATTCCTCCAGCTCCATTTTTTTCCCTCAAGACTTCTTTGGCTATTCAGGGTCTTTTGTGTCTCCATACAAATTTTAAGATGATCTGTTCTAGTTCCGTAAAAAATGACATTGGTAATTTGATACAGATTGCATTGAATCTGTAGATTGCTTTGGGTAGTATAGTCATTTTCACAATATTGATTCTTCCAATCCAAGAACATGGTATATCTCTCCATCTGTTGGTATCATCTTTAATTTCTTTCATCAGTGTCTTAGAGTTTTCTGCATACAGGTCTTTTGTCTCTGTAGGTAGGTTTATTCCTAGGTATTTTATTCTTTTTGTTGCAATGGTAAATGGGAGTGTTTCCTTAATTTCTCCTTCAGATTTTTCATGATTAGTGTATAGGAATGCCAGAGATTTCTGTGCATTAATTTTGTATCATGCAACTTTACCAAATTCGTTGATTAGCTCTAATAGTTTTCTGGTGGCATTTTTTGGATTCTCTATGTATAGTATCATGTCATCTGCAACCAGTGACAGTTTTGCTTCTTCTTTTCCAATTTGTATTCCTTTTATTTCTTTTTCTTCTCTGATTGCCATGGCTAGGACTTCCAAAACTATGTTGAATAATAGTGGTGAGAGTGGACACCCTTATCTCATTCCTGATCTTAGAGGAAATGCTTTCAGTTTTTCACCATTGAAAATAATGTTCACTGTGGGTTTGTCGTACATGACCTTTATTATATTGAGGTAGGTTCCCTCTCTGCCCTCTTTCTGCAGAGTTTTTATCATAAATGAGTGTTGAATTTTGTCAAAAGCTTTTTCTGCATCTATTGAGATGATCATATGGCTTTTATTCTTCAGTTTGTTAGTATGGTGTATCACATTGATTGATGTGCGTATATTGAAGAATCCATGCATCCCTGGGATAAATCCTACTTGATTGTGGTGTATGATCCTTTTAATGTGTTGTTGGATTCTGTTTGCTAGTATTTTGTTGAGGAATTTTGCATCTATATTCATCAGTGATATTGGTCTGTAATTTTCTTTTTTTGTAGTATCTTTGTCTGGTTTTGGTATCAGGGTGATGTTGGCCCCATAGAATGAGTTTGGGAGTGTTGCTTCCTCTGCAAATTTTTGGAAGAATTTGAGAAGGATGGGTGTTAGCTCTTCTCTAAATGTTTGGTAGAATTCACCTGTGAAGCCATCTTGTCCTGGACTTTCGTTTGTTGGAAGATTTTTTTTTTTTTTTGCGTTACACGGGCCTCTCACTGCTGTGGCCTCTCCCGTTGTGGAGCACAGGCTCCAGACCTGCAGGCTCAGTGGCCATGGCTCATTGGCCTAGCCGCTCCGTGGCATGTGGAATCTTCCCAGACCAGGGCACGAACCCGTGTCTCCTGCATCGGCAGGCGGACTCTCAACCACTGCGCCACCAGGAAAGCCCTGCTGGAAGATTTTTAATCACAGTTTCAATTTCATTACTTGTGATTGATCTGTTCCTATTTTCTGTTTCTTCCTGGTTCAGTCTTGGAAGGTTATGCCTTTCTAAGAATTTGTCCATTTCTTCCAGGTTGTGCATTTTATTGGCGTAGAGTTGCTTGTACTAGTCTCTTAGGAAGCTTTGTATTTCTGCGGTGTCTGTTGTAACTTCTCCTTTTTCATTTCTAATTTTATTTACTTGAGTCCTCTCCCTGTTTTTCTTGATGAGTCTCGCTAAAAGCTACCAGCTTTTAGTTTTATTGATCTTTGCTATTGTTTTCTTTGTTTCTATTTCACTTATTTCTGCTCTGATCTTTGTGATTTCTTTCCTTCTGCTAACTTCGGGTTTTGTTTGTTGTTCTTTCTCTAGTTCCTTTAGGTGTAAGGTTAGATTGTTTACTTGAGAATTTTCTTGTTTCTTGAGGTAGGCTTGTATAGCTATAAACTTCCCTCTTAGAACTGCTTTTGCTGCATCCCATAGGGTTTGGATTGTCATGTTTTCATTGTCATTTGTTTCTAGGAATTTCTTGATTTTCTCTTTGATTTCTTCAGTGATCTCTTGGTTGCTTAGTAATGTATTGTTTAGCCTCCATGTGTTTGTGTTTTTTACGTTTTTTTCCCTGTAATTCATTTCTAGTCTCATAGCATTGTGGTCAGAAAAGATGCTTGATATGATTTCAATTTTCTTAAATTTACTGAGGCTTGATTTGTGACCCAAGATGTGATCTATCCTGGAGAATGTTCCGTGTGCACTTGAGAAGAAAGTGTAATCTGCTGTTTTTGGATGCAATGTCCTATAAATATCAGTCAAATCTATCTGGTCTATTGTGTCATTTAACGCTTGTGTTTCTTTATTAATTTTCTGTTTGTATGATCTGTCCATTGGTGTAAGTGAGGTGTTAAAGTCCCCCACTATTATTGTGTTACTGTTGATATCCTCTTTTATAGCTGTTAGCAGTTGCCTTATGTATTGAGGTGCTCCTTTGTTGAGTGCATATATATTTATAATTGTTATATCCTCTTCTTGGATTGATCCCTTGATCATTATGTAGTGTCCATCCTTGTCTCTTGTAACATTCTTTATTTTAAAGTCTATTTTATCTGATATGAGTATTGCTACTCCAGCTTTCTTTTGATTTCCATTTGCATGGAATATCTTTTTCCATCCCCTCACTTTCAGTCTGAATGTGTCCCTAGGTCTGAAGTGGGTCTCTTTTAGACAGCATATATATGGGTCTTGTTTTGTATCCACTGGCAAGCCTGTGTCTTTTGGTTGGAGCATTTAATCCATTCACGTTTATGGTAATTATCTATATGTATGTTCCTATGACCATTTTCTTAACTGTATTGGGTTTGTTTTTGTGGATCCTTTTCTTGTCTTGTGTTTCTCACTTAAAGAAGTTCTTTCAGCATTTGTTGTAGAGCTGGTTTGGTGGTGCTGAATTCTCTTAGCTTTTGCTTGTCTGTAAAGCTTTTGACTTCTGCATCGAATCTGAATGAGATCCTTGCCGGGTAGAGTGATCTTGGTGTAGGTTCTTCCCTTTCATCACTTTAAGTATATCATGCCACTCCCTTCTGGCTTGTAGAGTTTCTGCTGAGAAATCAGCTGTTAACCTTATGGGAGTTCCCTTGCATATTATTTGTCATTTTTCCCTTGCTGCTTTCAATAATTTTTCTTTGTCTTTAATTTTTGCCAGTTTGATTACTACGTGTCTCGGCGTGTTTCTCCTTGGGTTTATCCTGTATGGGACTCGCTGCACTTCCTGGACTTGGGTGGCTATTTCCTCTCCCGTGTTAGGGACGTTTTCGACTGTATTCTCTTTAAATATTTTCTCAGGTCCTTTCTCTCTCTCTTCTCCTTCTGGCACCCCTATATTGCGAATATTGTTGTGCTTAATGTTGTCCCAGAGGTCTCTTAGGCTGTCTTCATTTCTTTTCATTCTTTTTTCTTTATCTGTTCTGCGGCAGTGAATTCCACCATTCTGTCTTCCAGGTCACTTATCCGTTCTTCTGCCTCAGTTATTCTGCTATTGATTCCTTCTAGTGTAGTTTTCATTTCAATTATTGTATTGTTCATCTCTGTTTGTTTGTTCTTTAATTCTTCTAGGTCTTTGTTCAACATTTCTTGCATCTTCTCGATCTTTGCCTCCATTCTTTTTCTGAGGTCCTGGATCATCTTCACTATCATTATTCTGAATTCTTTTTCTGGAAGGTTGCCTATCTCCACTTCATTTAGTTGTTTTGTTTTATCTTGTTCCTTCATCTGGTACATAGCCTTCTGCCTTTTCATCTTGTCTATCTTTCTGTGAATGTGGTTTTTGTTCCACAGGCTGCAGGATTGTAGTTCTTGCTTCTGCTGTCTGCCCTCTGGTGGATGAGGCTATCTAAGAGGCTTGTGTAAGTTTCCTGATGGGAGGGATTGGTGATGGGTAGAGCTGACTGTTGCTCTGGTGGGCAGAGCTCAGTAAAAGTTTAATCTGCTTGACTGTTGATGGGTGGGCCTGGGTTCCCTCCCTGTTGATTGTTCTTCCTGAGGCACCCCAACACTGGAGCCTACCTGGGCTCTTTGGTGGGGCTAATGACAGACTCTGGGCAGGCTCACGCCAAGGAGTACTTCCCAGAACTTTTGCTGCCAGTGTCCTTGTCCCTGCGGTGAGCCACAGCCACACAGCCACCCCCCGCCTCTGCAGGAGACCCTCCAGCTCTAGCAGGTAGGTCTGGTTCAGTCTCCCCTGGGGTCACTGCTCCGTCCCCTGGGTCCCCTTGTGCACACTACTTTGTGTGTGCCCTCCAAGGGTGGAATCTCTGTTTCCCCCTGTCCTGTCAAAGTCCTGCAGTCAATTCCCACTAGGCTTGAAAGTCTGATTCTCTAGGAATTCCTCCTCCCATTGCCGGACCCCCAGGTTGGGAATCCTGACATTGGGCTCACAACCTTCACTCCAGTGGGTGGACTTCTCTGGTATAAGTGTTCTCCAGTCTGTGAGTCACCTACCCAGCAGTTATGAGATTTGATTTTACTGTGATTGCGCCCCTCCTACCATCTCATTGTGGCTTCTCCTTTGTCTTTGGATGTGGGGTATCTTTTTTGTTGAGTTCCAATGTCTTCCTGTCGATGATTATCCAGCAGCTAGTTGTGATTCTGGTGTTCTCGCAAGAGGGAGTGAGAGCACGTCCTTCTACTCCGCCATCTTGGTTCTGTCTCCATATTTATGATTTTAACAGATATATTTAAAGCTCTGAGTCAGGGCGTTTATATAACATAACCATTAAAATCATGGAAGATACAATAAGTTACAATACAATAAGTTATTTGGCCAGTAAAGCGTTAGTTATTAAAGCATCTAAGTCGGGATGAAGAAAGTAGAAAATATAATGGACAATTATATAAAACCAGAACCAAAGAGTGATTAAATAATCACTAAAGTAGCCAAAACTTGAAATCCATTGATTTTACAATTAGCAGCAGATAGAGGAAGCAAGCCTTTCTACAGTCCTGGCTTGGACAGGCACATCATGATTATACTGGTAATCGGTTCCCTGGCTTACAAATTCTGCACAGATGACTTGCTTTATACGTTGCATTTCTATTTAATCAGACATGCCTACCTTTGTTTCATTTTCTGTGAAATAGGAAATCAAGGAGAAACTGGATTCCAGTCACAAGCGAGATATAGAGGGCATGGGAGTCCCAGAAATCAAGTACGGAGACTCTGTCTGCTTTGTCCAACATATAGCCAGTGGTCTCTGGGTGACCTACAAAGCACAAGATGCCAAGACATCCCGCCTGGGACCTCTGAAAAGAAAGGTGAGGGGTTAGAAAGGCTGGAAGCAACTAGGCAAGAGAAGTGATTGTGAGAATCAGGTGAACATGATGTATGTTTACTTCTTACTATTCTGAAGAGTTATTTCTGTGACAGATTGTGTAGCCTAATGTGGTTACTCTGACCTCATATTCAGTGGGGGAAAAAAAGAGCTACATAGATGACAAATCTGTGAGGAGAGGGTAGAATATGTTCCATGTGCTCTAAAACCTGAACTAAATGACTTTTGGTGGTATGCTGTTTTGGGAGTATCCACATCATTGCGCCTTTCATTTAAGTGGATACTTGAGTTATTATGCAGTTTTCATAATATACAGACTAAATAGAATCTCCACAAAGAAAAAGGCAGATAGCATGATAACAAGCGCACAGGAACCAACGTGCAGAAATAGGAGATACCGTGGAATGATACTGTATTCCCAGAGAATGAATGCAGATCTGAGTGGTCTGTCACAGCCTGCTACAGTGGGAAATCTGGCTTGGATACATACACCATCTTTTTTCCAGAAAGTCAATTGCCATAATAGAGTTTCTTTTGATAGGAACCAGAAAATAGATGCTCCAGGCGTGATAATTTTTTTTTTTGAAAACCCTTAACAAAACATGGGTTTGGGTAGCCAAGGAGTCCCATAATAAGGTTCTAGGAAGCACTGTACACTGTGTTTTCTATATGTCAGCCTAATGGGAGGTGATGAAAAGTTTCCCAGAATGCTGGTTATTGTAAGAAAGGAGGTTGGGAGGAAACCATAAAGTAATAAATAGCTTATTTTTGTATAAAGTGAAATGTACCAGGAAAATATCCAGAAAGGGAAAATAAAATTACAAAGAGGAGGTAGAAAATAGAATAAGTAAGAGGCCACAAAGACTAGCTTGTATGAACCCAGCCCTTCCTCTGCCAACAATTATAAAGGCTGGATTAAACACAGAAACAAACCGTTTGAAGGCTTCCACAAGCAAGGCACACAGGACATGGGTACTAAAGATCCCAAATAGAATGTAAGTGCACTAAGGTGAGTTCCTCCTTTATCACCACTTTCCCCTCAGCATTTTTCTGAGTTGCAGCCCAAGGAGTGGGGTCTTATGTTAGTTTCACCGGGCTGGAGAGACATAGTTGTGATAAGGTCAGTCGAGGTTTCTGGGACTTGAGGGGCCACATTCCCCAGTGGAGGAAACTATAGAAACATGAACCTGAAATTCTATATGCAGTTTCCCCTAGCATCTTAAGCTGACTGTGGATAGAGTATGACGCTAAGATAGCGAACAGAAGGTGCCAGCTATGGTGGAGAAGAGCAAAGCAGAGATGTGGACAGTATGACAGTACTAGGAGACATAGTCCATAGTCGAAGTCCCTCAAGCTGGAACGGCCCCTGAAAATACAGTAGGTTTTCAACTGCATCCCCAAAAGGGCTCTAACCCAGGAGTAAGGGCTGCACCCTGGAAATAAGGGCAAATTGAAAATCGATGCCAAAGGCCCATCATCTACCCTAACAGCCAATGAGAAGAAAATTAAATCCTCTAAAGAGTATGATAATATCATCTAGAGTTTCCACAGTTTTTCATACCTACTAAGATAAGAATGACATTTAAGAAAGTAGAATTTGTGGATCTTGGCTGTAATTCTGTGTGGGTGGGGACACAGTTGAAGGACCCTGTCAACTAGGAGAGATCCCAGTTTACAGTGTTGATTTATTGTGCCTACCCCTGACTTTTTCATCTGGCGATACTCCAGAGGTCCATTTAATTGCTGAAATGTGCATGTGGATTTGGGAGATGCTTCCAGAAACTCTCTCTAAATGGTGCCATGATGCTCAGCCCTTCATAGGGCTGCCCGGCTCCATGTCGCGCGGAGCCAGTTAAGTTCCCCTCTATAAATACAAAGATTGTCCAATCTGTGTTAAGCATTTTATGAAACAAAATGGGAATTCAGAAAAACCAATCGGAAACAGACACAGTGAAAAACCTGACGAATGATACTTCACCTTAAAGGAAGTACCTTCTTTCCATCTTGGGCTTCTGCTCTCGGGTTATGGAATTCCTCCGAGAGAAAAAGGACCTTAGGAAGGACCTGAGCTGCCGCGATCAATAGGATACATAATAACAACATTCTAACAGCTGCATTTCCCCCATTTCTCATTACTTTCTTGTTTGGTTGGCTGGTTTGAATGTGTTATCTGAACAAGCAAAACCTAAGGTCTTTAGGGACTGACCCAAAAGCTGGGACTGAGGCCAGAGGTCTTTTTTCGAAAATGAACATAAACTTGTACAAGCCAGCATTCTACTTCTTGTGTGAATTCATTAAATCAGGATATGCTTTCAGAAGAATAAAAATAAGGAAGAGATTTTCACGTGGAAAGGAAAAGAAGTTGTTTCTTTGTGCTAAAAATGAGATAACAAAAATCCTTATTCTCAGGATATTTTTAGAGCCACATATTTCATTGTCATAGAGACCGACTGACCCCCACCCCCCTTCCCCAGGACCTACAAATGGCCTCCCCTCACTTACTCACCATCCAGAGGAAACCATGCCAGGAACTTGAATCAGGATTTGGCCCTGACTTGAACCAGAGTCAAACCATCCCAGTTAATAACAGTATATATTTGGCCCTTCTAGAGAAAAAAAACAGCTGACCTCCACGCCAAAAGATGCCAGCCCCACCCAAAAATTCTATCATGATGTCACTGGTGAGCAATAAGTATACTAGCTTCCAGACAACTGATCTGAGATCAGTAATATATCTCCCCTTATAACAGATATGCATCGAGTACCTTTTATGTTCTAGGAAACATGCTAAATGACTTACACGTAAATCGTCGAATCCTCTAAACAACCCTCTAAATAACACCTGCAGATGGTGAAGTCAGAGCAGAGGTTTGCCCAAGGTCACACAGCTGGGATGTGGCCTAGCAGGATTAGAACTCAGGTCAGCTGATACCCAGGCCCAGGCTTTCAAACCCCCTCTCTAGCCTCCATGAGAAGCAAACTACCATCTCGAGCTGCTTCCCCAGTTCTACAGTCAGCTAACTCGGTGTAGCTGTCATTCAGGAGAGAAAGCCATGCCTGATGCCAGTAGAGGGTTTTATTTTAACTTGTCTTTCTTCTTTCTTGGTTTATCTCTGGAGGAAAAGGCTCTGAACAAAGTGATTTTTCTCATCTCCAAGGATAAGGTTTTGTGTTCATTTTAAGAGAAAAATCTCTCATAAAATACGTTTTCACCCTTTCAAATTGGCCATCTAGACCCAAGGAATTTATTGTAACTCACATCACAGTGACACATGAAGTTTCATTTTCATCAAAGCACCGTGTCTCAGGAATGAGTCATAGGTCAGCAATAGGGAGTATGGGGAAAATAACTTTGTTAATGTCCCACTTTCAAAATGGGCCTGTGGGGAACTTGACTGGGGAGAAGGAGTACAAGGGATGAGGGAAATACTGCCAGAAACGTTGACTCTCCAGCTGTGTAACCTGGAACTGGTGTCCTTGGCTCTGGGGTAGGTCATACTCCATCAGGAAGGCCACATGGATGACGGGTTAACACTGCAGAGATGCCAGCATGAGGAGTCCCAGGCTGCCCGGATCATCCGGAACACGACCGCTTTATTCAGCCAGTTTGTGAGGTAGGTGAGCTCCTTCCCTTTCTCTGCTCGTCAGTTTCTATTTTGTGGCCATCCAATCCCACCAACCATCCCCTGTTAATACTATGAATTTTCAGGAAATAAGTATGCACGAGCAAAGAGTTTTGCCAGAAAGAGCTTGGGATTGAAACTTATTTCCCAGTAGGTAAGCTCCTCCCAGCTTCACTCTTGGCCCAACAGATGCCCAAGACGCATTAGTTATTCAGGTTGGTGTCACACACACCCAAGGTCTTCTCATGAAAATTAAGTGGAAAGATCTGGAGTGCTTTAAGTCCCATTTGTATTAGTGCGTGAAGCGGGGAGGAGAGAGGAGTAATGGATCCACACCCTCTGTGCTATTTAGAAAGGCTTTTCTACATCATTCAGAATTGTTGCTGTGGTTTGGTTCCAAGGAGATTTACGTGGAAGGCTCGGGTTAGCCACCTATGGCTGGGACTTAAATGGGGGAAAGTAACTTAGCCTGCTTGGATCATAATTCCTCCAGCCTCAACAGTGCTGCCCAAACAGAACTCTGTGGATTATGTTCACCAGTTACCACGAGGAAGGGGTTCTGTTGTAAACAGTGCAGTGTTGCAAGCCATCCTTCTCTCATAGGAAAATTTCTAAAGCCTAGAGGGTTTCAATTGTGTGTGTGAATTTGCATGAAATGAGAAAAAATTTTTATACTTGTATTTTCCTTCCTGTTGAACCACTGTGATCCAAGGGATGTGTGTTAGTTAGGATACAGGCTAAGCTGCCATTGTGGCTCAGAATAAACTTTTATTTCTTTTTCAAGTAATAATATAGGGGAGGCAGGTGGTTTGGGGAAAACAGACCATGCCGCTACTGGGGCTCAGTTTTCTTGTTTGAGATCTCCTACAGGTTCTTAAAGTATGTCCCTGGACCAGCCCAGCAGCATCACCTGGGAACTTGTTAAAAATACAGATTCTTGGGTTTTACCCCCGACAGACCTACTGAATCAGACACCTAGGAATGGTACCTGAGAAAAACTGAGTTTTAATGGGCCCTGCAGTTAAT
Organism: Globicephala melas; assembly: GCF_963455315.2. Taxonomy (NCBI): domain Eukaryota; kingdom Metazoa; phylum Chordata; class Mammalia; order Artiodactyla; family Delphinidae; genus Globicephala; species Globicephala melas. Next base: position 99,883,310 of record NC_083315.2, read on the forward strand.
GCTGATGCTTGCTAAAGTTTACAAACCACTGCCCTGGAGTAAAGGTCTTAACCTTGGCCAGATATTAGATTCATTAGGGAAGCTTTTAACACGCTGATGCCCAGGTGGCATCTCCAGACAATTGCATCAGAGTCTCTGGGGTGGGATCCAAACAGCAGCTTTTTATTAGCACTCCCCAGAAAATTCTTATATTCAGCCACAGTTGAGAACCAACTGTGCTGGTATGTATACTTCATCCGTGTGATTAAAAATAGCTTACTGGGGCTTCCCTGGTGGCACAGTGGTTAGGAATCTGCCTGCCAATGCAGCAGACATGGGTTCGAGCCCTGGTCTGGGAAGATCCCACATGCCGCGGAGCAACTGGGCCCGTGAGCCACAATTACTGAGCCTGCGCGTCTGGAGCCTGTGCTCCGCAAGAGAGGCCGCGATAGTGAGGGGCCCGCGCACCGCAATGAAGAGTGGCCCCCGCTTGCCACAACTAGAGAAAGCCCTCGCACAGAAACGAAGACCCAACACAGCCATAAATTAATTAATTAATTAATTTAAAAAATAGCTTACTAATACCATGTCTGAGGTCCATCCTGAAAAGATGGGAAGACAGAGGAAGTAGAGTGCAAGCCATTTCTTTTTTTTTTTTTTTTTTTGGCGGTTCGCAGGCCTCTCACTGTTGTGGTCTCTCCCGTCGCGGAGCACAGGCTCCAGACGCACAGGCTCAGCGGCCATGGCTCACGGGCCCAGCCGCTCCGCGGCACGTGGGATCCTCCCGGACCGGGGCACGAACCCGCGTCCCCTGCATCGGCAGGCGGACTCTCAACCACTGCGCCACCAGGGAAGCCCCCATTTCTTTTTTAAAAAAATATAACCCAGAATTAGATCACCTTATCTTGCATTCTATTGGCTAACAGTAGTAACATGGCAACATCTAGCTGAAGGAAGGCTGAGAAATATCACCTCTGGTTGGTTGGCTATGTACAACTCAGGGGTCCTGATACTAAATTGAAGGCAAGTAGACAATAGGGGTATTCCTGCTACAGGATGGGACTGAGACCTGCAAATCAATGATCTTTTGTCTGCTTTTGGCTCTGCCACTGGTTTTCTGTGAACCCTTGAGCAAAATATTTCCTCCTTTTTATTCTGCATTACATCCAGATTGTTCTCCTTCTTCAAAGAAGGAGCCTAAGAACGAATGGCTTGGTATGGGCAGAAAAAATTAGCTGCATGTACACATGAAATTTTCATATAGTCTGGGCTATGACCACAACCATCACCATAGGGAGTGGATGGTTTTATTAATGTGGTCCTCAATTCTCTCAACCTCTGTCCTTATATCTTTCTTAAGTCAGGGGCCCGTACCTCACACATATACAAAAATTAATTCAAAATGCATTAAAGACCTAATTGTAAGACCTTAAACTATAAAACCTGGAGAAGAAAACATAGGCTCAAATCAGCATGACCTTGAATTAGGCAATAGTTTCTTCAATACGGTACCGAAAACAAAACCTACAGAAGAAAACGTAGATAGATTGGACTTTATCAGAATTAAAAGCTTTTTTGCTGTGAAGGGCACCATTAAGAAAGTGTAAAAACAACCCATGATATGGCAGAGAATATTTGTGAATCATAGATCTGATAAGGGATTTGTATCTAGAATAAAGAACACTCACAACTCAGCATTAAGAAGACAAATGGAACCAATTTAAAAATGGGTGAAGGATCTAAATAGACATTTCTCCAAAGAAGATATATAAATGGCCAATAAGCACATGAAAAGATGTTCAATACCATCAGCTATCAGAAAAATGCAAATCAGAACCACAGTGATATAACACTTTATTCTCAATAGGATGGGATGGCTATAATCAAAAAGACTGTCAATTAGAAGTGTGGGATAGGATGTGGAGAAATACCTTCATACACTGCTGGTGGGAATGTAAAATGTTGCAGCCACTTTGGAATACAGTCTGGGAATTCCTCAAAATGTTAAACATAGAGTTACCGTATGACTCAACAATTTCATTCCTAGGTATACGCCCAAGAGATATGAAACATGCACACACACAAAAACTTGTACACAAATGTTCAAAGCAGCATTACTCATAGTAGCCCCAAAGTGGAAACAACCTAAACATCTATCAGGTGATGAATGCATACATAAAAGGTGCTATATCCATACAATGGAATATTATATGTCCGTAAAAAGGAATGAAGTACTGATATACACTACAACATAAATGAACCTTAAAAACATGATGCTCCGTGAAAGAAGCCAGTCACAAAAGAACACATATTGTATTATTGCATTTATATGAAATATCCAGAAGAGGCAAATCTGTAGAGACAGAAAATAGATCTGTGGTTGCCTAGGGCTGGGGTGGCAGCAGGTGAAAAGAGGAGTGACTACTAATGGGTGTGGGATTTGGGGGAAAGCTGAGGAAAAATTCTAAAGTTGATTTAGGTGATTATTGCACAACTCTGTAAATATACTAAAAACTAGTAAACTATTAAACTGTACCCTTTAAATAGATGACTGTATGATATGTGAATTATATTTCAATAAAGCTGTTGTTTTTAAAAATTCAGTGCAAGTTACACGCCAAGCAATCGGAAAATTATTTTTAAACAGCTTTATTGGCTTATAATTTACATATCATAAAATTCATCCTTTTAAGTCCACAAC